>NW_025919164.1:0-25681 GCF_907164915.1 Impatiens glandulifera
GATAGTAATTTTACATTGAAAATGAGTAATTAAATTAGAGACAAATATTTAAAAAAAAATTGGTAATAAATTAAAAATACAAATAATTCATTCTTAGTATAACAACAACATATATATGATTGAGTATTAATATTTATTTATTAAGCCTGCATTTGATTTGGGGTATAAGATTATAGATACAATATAATTGTACGTGCAGTAAATTTGTATGGTGTTTGGTTTTAAAAATTTGTATATATAGTAAATAAACAAATTATAAATTATACTTTATATTATGTATAAATAATAACTGGTGAAACCAGTTAAAAACCCTTACTAACGTTTTTATTCCATTAATACTCATTTTTCTCTTCTTCATCTTCTTATTACCATTTTCCTTCAACCTCTTTTATCTTCATCTTTCCTTCATTTGCCTAAGTTATTAGATACAAAAGTTGGTTTTGATATCGAACCAGACATACGATTCTATTATCCATAAGCATGAGATCAATGATCTAATTCAAAAGAAGGATTGGAAGGGTAGCACATAACTCTGTGTGTATCCGGTAGTTGGAAACAAGACATCGTCCTCTAATATTAAAAAATATATAATGAGATTAAGAAAAAATAAAAGTTCAAAAATAAATAAATTAAAGATTGATAAAAAAATCTAATTATTAGTCTGGTTTTGAATTTTAATGTTTATATTTTTCATATTAATAATAATTAAAATTTATACACACTTTAAATGTTTAATAATGAAATATATTTGTAATTATAGTATATGTGATATAAGTTAAAAATTAAATTATTATAATACTTTAGAAAAATGATAATTTCAAAAGAGTTAAAACTTATTAAAAATTTGGTTTTTGTTTTAATTAAAAATAAATAAACAATTAAGATTAAGCACAAACACAACTTTGTAAGAAATAAAAATTGTAACTAAAAAATCAAGTATAGATATTCTTATTTTTTAATAAAATTTTCAACTATTTGAAAAAA
Organism: Impatiens glandulifera; assembly: GCF_907164915.1. Taxonomy (NCBI): domain Eukaryota; kingdom Viridiplantae; phylum Streptophyta; class Magnoliopsida; order Ericales; family Balsaminaceae; genus Impatiens; species Impatiens glandulifera. The sequence goes on from NW_025919164.1 coordinate 985, forward strand.
AATTTAATAAAACGAAAAAAATCACGAATAATAATACTCTTGATAATGAAGATGGATAAACCTATCTCCCATCCATGCTAACTCTTTCCATCAGAGACAACAAACTTAGTTTTTCTTTTTTATTTAATTTTTTTTCTTTAATGCGTGCACGCTATACTCATATTTAATTAATTCCATTTTTACAAGTTTTTCAAATATATTGGATTTAGCCCTCACAAGCCAATCTGATACTATCCTTAATTCATTCTTTAATAAATCTAAATTGATGTTCCTTATATCTAAATTGGATCTTATTATGACAGGTAATAACATAACATATTACCTAACAGTGAGTAGTAATTTTACATTGAAAATGAGTAATTAAATTAGGGACAAATATTTAAAAAAACATAAATAGGTAATAAATTAAAAATACAAATAATTCATTCTTAGTATAACAAAACATATATATGATTGAGTATTATTATTTATTTATTAAGCCTGCATTTCGTTTGGGGTATAAGATTATAGATACAATATAATTGTACATGCAGTAAATTTGTATGGTGTTTGGTTTTAAAATTTTGTATACATAGTAAATAAACAAATTACAAATTATACTTTATATTATGTAAAAATAATAACCAGTGAAACCAGTTATAAACCCTTACTAAAGTTTTTTTTTCCATTAATACTCCTTTTTCTATTCTTCATCTTCTTATTACCATTTTCCTTCAACCTCTTTTATCCTCATCTTTCCTTCATTTGCCTAAGTTATCAGATCAAAAGTTGGTTTTGATATCGAACCATACATACGATTCTATTATCTATAAGCATGAGATCAATGATCTAATTCAAAAGGAGGATTGGTAGGGATAGCGCATAACTTCGTGTGTATCCGGTAGATGGATACAAGACATCGTCCTATAATATTAAAAAATATATAATGAGATTAAGAAAAAATAACAGCTCAAAAATAAATAAATCAAAGATTGATAAAAAAAATCTAATTATTAGTCTGGTTTTGAATTTTAATGCTTATATTTTTCATATTAATAATAATTAAAATTTATACACACTTGATATGTTTAATAATTAAATATATTTGTAATTATAGTATATGTGATATATATTAAAAATTAAATTATTATAATACTTTAGCAAAATGATAATTTCAAAAGAGTTAAAACTTGTTAAAAATATTAATTTTATTTTAATTAAAAATACATAAACAATTAAGATTAAACACAAACACAATTTTGTAAGAAATAAAAATTGTAACTAAAAAATCAAGTATATATAGTCTTATTTTTTTAATAAAATTTTCATCTATTTAAAAAAAATGAATAAAACGAAAAAAGTTACGAATAATAATATTCTTGATAATGAAGCTGGATGGACCTATCTCCCATCCATGCTAACTCTTTCCAACATAGACAACAAACTTAGTTTTTCTTTTTTATTTAATTATTTTTTTAGTGCGTGCACACACTCTACTCAAATTTCATTAAATTTATTTTTACAAGTATTTCAAATATATTGGATTTAGCCCTCAGAAGAGTTCTGATACTATCCATAATTCATTCTTTAATCTAATCTAAATTGATGTTCCTTATATCTAAATTAGAACTTATTGTGACAAATAATAAAATAATAGTGAGTAGTAATTTTACATTGAAAATGAGTAATTAAATTAGAGACAAATATTTAAAAAAAATGTAATCAATTAAAAATACAAATAATTCATTCTTAGTATAATAACAATATATATATATGATTGAGTATTAATATTTATATATTAAGTCTTCATTTGGTTTGGGGTATAAGATTATAGATACAATATAATTGGGGTATATTTGTATGGTGTTTGGTTTTAAAATTTTGTATATATAGTAAATAAACAAATTACAAATTATACTTTATATTATGCCAAAATAATAACTGGTGAAACCAGTTACAAACTCTTACTAAATTTTTATTCCATTAATACTCCTTTTTCTCTTCTTCATCTTCTTATTACCATTTTCCTTTAACCTCTTTTATCTTCATCTTTCCTTCATTTGTCTAAGTTATCAGATACAAAAGTTGGTTTTGATATCGAACCAGACATACGATTCTATTATCCATAAATATGAGATCAATGATCTAATTCAAAAGGAGGATTGAAAGGGATAACTCATAACTCCTTGTGTATCCGGTAGATGGAAACAAGAAATCGTCCTCTAATATTAAAAAATATATAACGAGATTAAGAAAAAATAACAGTTCAAAAATAAATAAATTAAAGATTGATAAAAAAAATCTAATTATTAGTCTGGTTTGAATTTTAATGCTTATCTTTTTCACATTAATAATAATTAAAATTTATACACACTTTAAATGTTTAATGATTAAATATATTTGTAATTATAGTATATGTGATATAAGTTAAAAACTAAATTATAATAATACTTTAGAAAAATGATAATTTCAAAAGAGTTAAAACTTGTTAAAAATTTGGTTTTTATTTTAATTAAAAATAAATAAACAATTAAGATTAAGCACAAACACAACTTTGTAAGAAATAAAAATTGTAACTAAAAAATAAAATATATATAGTCTTATTTTTTTAATAAAAATTTTCAACTATTTGATAAAAAATGAATAAAACGAAAAAAATCACGAATAATAATACTCTTGATAATGAAGTTGAATGAACCTATCTCCCATCTATGCTAACTTTTTCCAACAGAGACAAAAAATATAGTTTTTATTTTTTATTTATTTATTTATTCTTTAGTGCGTGCACGCTCTACTCAAATACAATTAAATTCATTTTTACAAGTTTTTCAAATATATTGAATTTAGCCCTCACAATCCAATCTAATACTATCCAAATTTCATTCTATAATCTAATCTAAATTGATGTTCCTTATATCTAAATTGGAACTTATTGTGACAACTAATAACATAACAGTGAGTAGTAATTTTACATTGAGAATGAGTAATTAAATTAGAGACAAATATTTAAAAAATAAATAAATAGGTAATAAATTAAAAATACAAATAATTCATTCTTAGTATAATAACAACATATATCTGATTGAGTATTAATATTTATTTATTAAGCCTGTATTTGGTTTGTAGTATAAGATTATAGATAAAATATAATTGTACGTGCAATAAATTTGTATGGTGTTTGGTTTTAAAATTTTGTATATATAGTAAATACACAAATTACAAATTATTCTTTATATTATATAAAAATAATAACTGGTGAAACCAATTACAATCCCTTACTAAAGTGTTTATTCCATTAATACTCCTTTTTCTCTTCTTCATCTTCTTATTACCATTTTCCTTCAACCTCTTTTTTCTTCAATTGCCTATGTTATCAGATACAAAAGTTGGTTTTTATATCGAACGAGACATACGATTCTATTATCCATAAGCATGTGATCAATGACCTAATTCAAAAGGAGGATTGGAAGGGATAGCGCATAACTCTGTGTGTATCCGGTAGATGGAAACAAAGACATCGTCCTCTAATATTAAAAAATATATAATGAGATTAAGAAAAAATAACAGTTCAAAAATAAATAAATTAAAGATTGATAAAAAAAATCTAATTATTAGTCTGGTTTTGAATTTTAATACTTATATTTTTCATATTAATAATAATTAAAATTTATACCCACTTTAAATGTTTAATAATTAAATATATTTGTAATTATAGTATATGTGATATAAGTTAAAAATTAAATTATTATAATACTTTAGAAAAATATAGTTTCAAAAGAGTTAAAACTTATTAAAATTTTGGTTTTTATTTTAATTAAAAATAAATAAACAATTAAGATTAAGCACAAACACAACTTTGTAAGAAATAAAAATTTTAACTAAAAAATCAAATATATATAGTCTTATTTTTTTAATAAAATTTTCAACTATTTGAAAAAAAAAATGAATAAAACGAAAAAAAATCACGAATAATAATAATACTCTTAATAATGAAGCTGGATGAACCTATCTCCCATCTATGCTAACTCTTTCCAATAGAGACAACAAAATTATTTTTTATTTTTTATTTTTTTATTTATTTATTTTTTCTTTAGTGTGTGCATGTTCCACTGGTACTTTTTCTATCAACTTTACAACCTGCATAGTCTGCATCAGAGTAACTAGTTAGATTAAAACTGGAGTCCTTTGGATACCATAGTCCGACTTCAGGGGTTCCCTTTAGATATTTTAAAATTCGTTTGGCGGCTGTGTAGTGAGATTGTTTGGGATTAGCTTAGAATCTTCCACATACTCCGACCGCAAATAATATGTCCGGTCGACGTGCTATTAGGTAGAGAAGTGAACTGATAATTCCACGATAGGCTGTTAGGTCTACTCCCTAACTATCATCATCTTTATCCAGTTTGATCGATGAGCTCATTGGAGTGGAAGCAGGAGAACATGTTTCCATCCCAAATTTCTTTGTAGCTCCTTTTTGTATTTAGACTGGTTAATGAATGTTCCTCCTTCGATTTGTCGAACTTGAAGACCTAGGAAGAAACTTAATTCTCCCATCATACTCATTTCAAAATTGTTAGTCATTAGTGTTGAAAATTTATAGCATAGCTTAGGATAAGTTGAACTAAAAATAATGTCATCTATATATATCTGTTCAAGTAGAATATGTCCTTCTTCTCGAATTTGAATAGGGTTTTATCTACTGATTCTATAGTGAAGTTATGCTTGATCAGGAATTTTGTTAAAGTGTCATACCAAACTCTAGGAGCTTGTTTTAAACCGTAAAGAGCTTTGTTTAGTCGATACACATGATTAATCAGGTCAACATTTTTAAAACCGGGTGGTTGTTCAACATATACTTCTTCACGTAATTCACCATTTAAGAATGCACTTTTAACATCCATTTGAATCACCTTAAAATTTTTGAAAGCAGCAAATGCTAGAAAAATTCTAATGGCTTCAATTCTAGCTACAGGAGCAAATGATTCTTCAAAATCAATACCTTCTTCCTGTTTCTATCCTTGTGCCACTAATCTAACTTTGTTCCTCGTAACCAAACCGTTTTCATTGATCTTATTTCTGAATACCCATCTTGTTCCGATAACCGATCGATCTTTCGGTTTAGAAACTAAGTACCAGACCTTATTACTCTCAAACTAGTTTAACTCTTCTTGCATTGCTAAAATCCAATCTGGATCCAACAATGCTTCATCCACCTTTTTCGGCTGAATCTGGGATATGAAAGAGGAGTTTTTATATTGTTCCAATAGTTGTTTCCTAGTTCGGATGGGTAGTGAAGGGATACCTATAACAAGTTCAGGAGGATGATTTTTGTTTCTTTTGAAATTCGGTTTAGAGATGTCTACCAAATTACCGGTTATTTGATTAAGGCTAGACGTGTCCGTAGGCTTAACAATAATGTCAGACCGACCGATTTCCTCAGTTGAAACTGAGGTGTCAGCTTCCTACTGTTTGGCAGCTTGATCCGGCTGGGCTTCAACAATATCCATTTGGTCATGGACAAACCGTCTAAAGAATGGAATTTCATCTTCACTATCAGAATGGATATTTTGGTTTTCCAATCTGTTGTGTAAATCAAAGGATGATGTAGTGTTATTTTCAACCGATTCATCGAATACAACATGAAGTGATTCTTCTACGGTTAAAATTCTAGTATTGTATAATCTATATGCCTTACTAACCGCGGAATATCCTAGCATTATCCCAACATCAGATATTACATCAAAAGGATTTAAGTAGGTTTTGTCATTCATGTGAATGTAACATTTACAACCGAAAATCCTAAAGTACCGAATGTTAGGAACTCTATCAAAGTATACTTCGTATGGTGTTTTATTGCGATGCTTGTTAATCATACACCGGTTTTGTGTATAACATGCAGTAATGATAGCTTCGGTCCAAAATTTTTGAGCAATACTCGAATCGGCTATCATAGACCTTGCGGCTTCCTTGAGAGTTCGGTTTCTTCTCTCAGCCAGGCCATTCTATTGAGGAGAATTATCACTGGACAACTCGTGTCTAATGCCGGATTCCTCTAGAAATGCATTCAAAGTACTATTTGTGAATTCAGTTCCTCTATCACTTCTAATTGTATTTATACGTGTTGATTTCTCATTTTGTAAACGTTTAAGCAGTGCAATTAAATTAGATATGGTGTCACCTTTGGAGGCCAAAAATATGACCCATGTATATCTAGAGTAATCATCAATAACAACCAAAGTGTGATGCATACCGCCTAAGCTTGTGACCCTAATTAGTCCAAATAGATCCATGTGAAGAAGTTCAGACATCGGTTAGATTAAATATTTCCTTTGCTCTTAAAGGATGACTTAGTCTGTTTACCCATTTGACAAGCTGAACATACTTTTTCTTTATTAAATCTTATGTCAGGAATTCCTTCAACTAACTTTTTAGTGCGAATATAGTTTATAGTTTTGAAGTTTAGATGGTTTAATCTCTTATGCCACAGCCAAGTTTGATCATTTCTAGCTACCATACAAACAGGATATTCAATATCATTTTTCCAATCTACTTTGTAGATATTTCCTAGCCTATTTCCGGTTAGTAATGTGCTACCCTGAGAATCCTTAACTAAGTATGCATGTTTATGAAATTCTACAGTATATCCAGCGTCAGACATTTGACTGATACTTAGAAGATTAAAATGTAGATTTTTAACAAGAAGTACATTGTTAATTGTTAAATTACGATGTACAATCTTACCCTTTCCCATAGTTCTACCTCTTGAGCTGTCACCGAAAACTATCATTGAACCGGCTTTTATTTTGATGTCGGTCAAAAGATTGTTGTTTCCAGTCATATGTCTGGAGCAACCGCTGTCCAGATACCACTCAGAGTTTCCTAGTCGCTTCTTCATAACCTGTAAAATACACATATTTACAACTATTTGTTACCCACATTACTTGGGTCTGTGGTTGATTAGTCCCTTGGGTATCCATACTTTAATTATTCGCATAATTCTCCTAGAGATAGTTTTGATGGTTCTACATGCGCTAGGTTTAGTGTATTTCTGTCAATTTATTGGTGCCTTGTGATGTTGAGGTGAGATTTGATGGGTGTGGTATGGTTACCTATTATGTAGTTGAGTAGTTTTTCTCTCAAGAAGAGACCATTTAGCTGTATCGATTGGACCTACATAAGTTATCTCCTTAGCTAGTTTTGAATCATGAGATGACTCAGTATTGGTTGAAGAGCTCTTAACAAAGCTTATGAATGGAAGCTTGTCTTTGGTGAGATTCAATCCGTTGGAGGGTTTGTGTTGGATGGGTGTTTTACTATCATAACCGAGACCAAATTTACACTTATAGGGTCTTCTATAGCTTGCCATTTTACTAACTGCTTCACTAGATCTCTTCCATGCTGCCATTAAGTACTCAGTTCGTTCATCTTTTTCTTCGGTCAACTCTTGAACTAACTACTTGAATTGTTCATTCTTAGAGGATACTTCAGGTGTTACCTCGAATTCTATGATCTCATCATGTTGAATACTATCGGTTTTAAGGTTGGGCCAGACTGGTATTTTGTGATCGGTTTCAAGGTTAAGTCGGGTTGGTACTATAGTTGATAGATGTTTATAATCTACTACCATGTCATTTAGTGTTGTAACTAGGTCATCTTTAGTAAATTCATCACATGAGAAATCAAATACATGTTCTTCATTTGCCATGAGGTAAGAGATTTCATCATCGTTGTCACTGTGAGCCCATATACTTCCTCCATCATCGGCTATCATTGCTTTCTGAATTTCGTTTCCTTCACTAGTTTGTGGGTAGTTTCTTTGGTTCTGATCATCCGGTTTCCGGTCATTCCGTCGTGGCTTTCTGCATTCCCACCTGTAATGTCCCAAACCATCACAATTATAACACCTAACGTTAGATTTATCATTGTAGTTGTAGTTGTAGTTGTTTGTCGGTTGCCTTTTCTTCATTAATCTGCCAAAGTTCTTTGCGAGCATTGCCATTGCATCCTCAGAAAATTGTTCTGCGGATTTGATCGGTACGGCAGTTGCTGGTACTATGGATGTAACTAGTGCCTTAGTAGCGGTTGATGTTGATGCTTCATTTCCGATCCTAGATTTCATTTCAAACTCATATGCCTTCAGATCTTCAAATACATCATATAGCTTCATCTTGTCTAGGCAGTTTGATTCTCTCATTACAATCGTTTTTATATCCCAAGCACTAGGAAGAGATCTCAGGGCTTTGATTGATTGTTTCCTTGTTATATATTTCTTTCCAAGAACAGACAGTTCATTTACTATATTTGTGAAACGATCACTGAACTCCTTCATGGTTTCTCCTGGCCTCATTTTGATGTTTTCAAACTTCTGGGTAGCCACCATTATCTTGTTTTCCTTGGTTCTTTCATTTCCCTTATGGAGTTGAATCACCGTTTCCCATGCCTCCTTTGTAGTTTTGCACTCTCTAACCTTACTGAAAGTGTTTCTGTCCAGTGATTTGAAGATGTGGCTTCTGCAGTGATTATCCAAATTGTTTCTCCTTTTATCATCGGCTGTCCATTCCTTTCTGTCTTTCTCAATCTTTATCGGTCCATCAGACAGAATGAATGTCATCTCATCATATTTTCCAGTTGGCGAAGTCGTCTCCTTCTAGCATTTAGGTTTCTCACCGAAAGTCATGCTTGCTTGCTCCGTGTTTCTTGAGTATTGAAACTGACTGCTCTAATACCACATGTTAGGATCTAGATCACCGATAGTGGACCGGGGTGCGGCTAAAGGATAATCTCTAATAACACTCAACGATTGGCGTTAATCCGGTTAAGAATTAACACCGGTTTCAATACTACACAAGTTGTTACAAACCTTGAACCGAGTTTAAGTGCGGAAGTGATTTGTTTCAGATTGAAGCAACACACACAGGATGAATAAAGATGAGATTGAGAGAATATCGGTTTGAAGATTAGTGAGGCGGTTAGAATAATAGGAGTCGGTTAGAATATGGAACCAGTAGGAAATAAAGCACGAGACAGGTTTTTATGGATGTTAAGAGATAAAACTCCTACGTCACCCCTTCTTCTCAAATCACGAGAAGGATATTCACTAAGGAATACACAAACACAATACACGATTGAGTCTTATTTACTACTCGATAATCACTCTTACAATTCGCATAGAAATTGTAATACACTTCACAAACACACACTTAAGCTTTGAATCTTAGAGAGATAATGACTTTTGATCACTTTTTAATTTTTGGCTTGTTCTCTCTGTATATTCTTGCTTCTTCAACTTCTCCTTTTATAGGTGAAATGTGCCAACGGTCACATTTCTTCAACGGATATCTTCAGGGTAATCCTTGAATCTGATTGGTTGAGCAGAGGATCAACATAACATTAAATGCAGTTTAAGTTTCCAAGGCATGGAGCAGACCGGCTTGATTTGTCTTTGCTTGATTATGGCAACTGTCGGTCGGACAGTTGCCTGCACCTGAGAGGTTGCTCCTTTGACTTATACTAGAATGGTAACTTTTCTTCAGGCGATCTTCTGCAGCCTGTAGCATATCATCAGACTTGTATGAATATGGCAATGTCACAGTCTGATCCTTTGATGTCGTCATCTGCATATGCCCAAAGTGTTTGTTTGCACTAATTTGTAAATTGTTCTTTATTTGATATCCTTGACTTCTTTCTCTAAATAGTCTTCTCGTTAGATTTGTTCTTTGGATTTGGATTGAATACTTCATTCCAACTGATCATGTTAACCGGTTGTTCAGTTCAACCTGATATCTTCAGGTTTTGGATTTGTTATTTACTTTTTCTAGCCGGTTTGATTACTTGACTGGTTGTGGTTCTTGACCGTTCCTGCACAATAAGTTTGTTTTGTTAAGTTCTTCTTAACCGGTCAATTTTATCTGACACATCTAATAACATAACAGTGAGTAGTAATTTTACATTGAAAATGAGTAATTAAATTATGGACAAATATTTTAAAAAAATAAATAGGTAATAAATTAAAAATACAAATAATTCATTCTTAGTATAATAAAAACATATATATGATTGAGCATTAATATTTATATATTAAGCCTTCATTTGGTTTGGGATATAAGATTATAGATACAATATAATTGTATGTGTAGTAAATTTGTTTGGTGTTTGGTTTTAAAATTTTGTATATATAGTAAATAAACAAATTTCAAATTATATTTTATATGAGGTAAAAATAATAACTGGTGAAACCAGTTACAAGCTCTTACTAAAGTTTTTATTCCATTAATACATATTTTTCTCTTCTTCATCTTCTTATGACCATTTTCGTTCAACCTCTTTTATCTTCATCTTTCCTTCATTTGTCTAAGTTATCAGATACAAAAGCTGGTTTTGATATCGAACCAGACATACGATTCTATTATCCATAAGTATGAGATCAATGATCTAATTCAAAAGGAGGATTGGAAGGGATAGCGCATAATTCTGTGTGTATCCGGTAGATGGAAACAAGACATCGTCCTCGAATATTAAAAAATATATAATATGATTAAGAAAAAATAACAGTTCAAAAATAAATAAATTCAAGATTGATAAAAAAATAATCTAATTATTACTCTTGTTTTGAATTTTAATGCTTATATTTTTCATATTAATAATAATTAAAATTTATACACACTTTAAATATTTAATAATTAAATATGTTTTTAGTTATAGTATATGTTATATAAGTTAAAAATTAAATTATTATCAAACTTTATAAAAATGATAATTTCAAAAGAGTTAAAACTTGTTAAAAATTTGGTTTTTATTTTAATTAAAAATATATAAACAATAAAGATTAAGCACAAACACAACTTTGTAAGAAATAAAAATTGTAACTAAAAAATCAAGTATATATAGTCTTATTTTTTTAATAAAATTTTCAACTATTTGAAAATGAAATAAAATAAATAAAACGAAAAAAAATCACGAATAATAATACTCTTGATAATGATGCTGGATGAACCTATCTCCTATCCATGCTAACTCTTTCCAATAGAGACAACAAACATAGTTTTTCTTTTTTATTTATTTATTTTTTCTTTAGTGCGTGCATGCTCTACTCAAATTTCATTAAATCTATTTTTACAAGAATTTCAAATATATTGGATTTAGCCCTCCCAAGCAATCTGATACTATCCATAATTCATTCTTTAATCTATTCTAAAATGATGTTCCTTATATCTAAATTGGAACTTATTGTGACAGTTAATAACATAATAGTGAGTAATAATTTTACATTAAAAATGAGTATTTAAATTAGGAACAAATATTTAAAAAAAATAAATAGGTAATAAATTAAAAATACAAATAATTCATTCTTAGTATAATAACAACATATATATGATTGAGTATTAATATTTATATATTAAGCCTTCATTTGGTTTGGGTTATAATATTATAGATACAATATAATTGTACGTGTAGTAAATTTGTATGGTGTTTGGTTTTAAAAATTTTATATATATAGTAAATAAACAAATTACAAATTATACTTTATATTATGTAAAAATAATAACTGGTGAAACCTGTTACAAACCCTTACTAAAGTTTTATTTCATAAATACTCCTTTTTATCTTCTTCATCTTTGTTAGATAAAATTAGACCGGTTCACAGAACTTAACATAAATAAACCTTCCATGCAGGAACAAGGAACCGGACCAGTCAAACAAATGAACCGGCTAAGAAGACTAACCGGTCAAGATAGTAAACCGGTACCAGGAACACTCGAAAAATAACCGCACAAGGAAAGGATCGGCCAAAGCTAAAAACCGGAAACACCAGACAACCGATCAGCCACAAAGCAAAGGAATAACCGGAAGCTGTCCGGTTAAACCAATCACACCGGAAGCCATTCGGTTAAGTCAAATGACCAACCAGTATAAGAAGACAATTCGGGTATCTGTTGAAGATGATACCAAAGGAACAGACTGAACATTTCCATATTCATACAAGTCTGAGGAAAGCCTACAGGCTGCAGAAGACAGTCCTACAAGATCTTTCCACTTTCAGGATAAATCAGAGGCAATCTTCCAAGTACAGACAACTGTCTAACCAACAGTTATCACACTGAGTAAAAGACAAACCTAGCAGGTTTGTCTTACACACCGGAAGAACAGACTGCAAAGTCTGTAGAGTTGACCGCCAGGTCTGAAAAGATGACCGCAGAGTCTTTATCAATGAACCTCTGCTCAGCCAATCAAATTCAAGGAAGTGAAATATGACCGTTGGCATATTTCACCTATAAAAAGAGCAGTTGAAGAAGAGTAAATGCGGGACACACAGCGAGACATAAATGATACAGCGAGCATTTAATTCACAAGTGATAAGATTGTATTCTATCTCTAAGAGAAAGCCTAAGTGCTGAAGTTGAAGTGTGTATTTTACAATTTCGGTGTAAATTGTAAGGGTATTATCGTGCAGGAAATAAGTCTCGATCGGATTGTACTTGTATTCCTTAGTGAATATCCTTCTCGCGGTTTCGAGAGGAAGGGGTGACATATGAGTTTTATCTCCGAACATCCATAAAATTTGTCTTGTCATTTACTTTCTGCCGGTTCCATTTTCTAACCGACCTGTACTAACTTACCTACACCGCTCTAACCTACTTAACTCTATCCAAACCGCATCACCAGGTTACAAAAACCGACCCATCAATCTTCAAACCTTCATCATCCGAAACCGGTCCTGCCTATCATACTAGTGTGCTGCTTCAACCTGAAATAAACCTCTTCCGCGCTTGAACCTAGTTCAAGGGTTTGTGATAGCTTGTGTAGTATTGAAACCCCGGTGTTAATCTCTAACCGGATTAATCACCACCCTTTGAGTGAGACGCGCTAACCGGCCTAACCCCGGTCCTCCAGCGGCGACCTAGATCCTAACAATTGGTATCAGAGCAGTTAGTTTCAATACTCAAGCAAGCATGTCGTTTGATAGGCCACCTATGCTTGAAGGTGATGACTTTGCCAACTGGAAGGCACGCATGCACCTACACTTAATCACCTTGGATGATGAGATGGAGTCCATTCTGGCCGAAGGACCGATAATAATTGATAAGGACAGAAAAGAATGGATAACTGAAGATAGGAGAAGAAATAACCTAGATAACCATGCTAGAAACCGGATCTTCAATAGTGTGGACAGAAATACATACTGCAAGATCAGAGACTGCAAAACCGCAAAGGAGACATGAGACACGGTCATTCAGATCTTTGAGGGAAATGAAAGAACAAAGGAAAACAAGGTAATGGTGGCTACCCAGAAGTTTGAAAGCATCAAGATGAAACAGGGAGAAACAATGAAAGAGTACAGTGACCGGTTCACTGGTGTGTTAGATGAGCTAGCAACTCTTGGTAAGAGGTATGACAACAAGGAGGTTATCATGAAAGCACTAAGATCTCTTCCAAGTGCATGGGACATAAAGACAATGGTGATGAGGGAATCAAACTGCATAAACAAGATGAAGCTACACGATGTATTCGAAGACCTTAAGGCATATGAGTTCGAAATGAGATCTAGAACTAAAGAAGAAGTCTCGGCCTCAACCTCAACTAGAGCACTGATCACATCCACAGAACCGGTTGCTCCTGTACCTGCACCAATCAGAACCGCCGAATAGTTCACCGAGGATGCCATGGAGATGCTTGCACAGAAGTTTGGGAGGTTAATGAAAAGAAGCCAACCGACAAACTACAACTATGGTGATAAATCCAATGTAAGGTGTTATAACTGTAACTGTTTGGGACATTTTAAGTGGGAATGCAGAAAACCGAGGAGGGATAACCGGAAACCAGATAACCAAGATAACCGAAACAACTATCAACAAACCGGTGAAGGAAGTGAAGTTCAAAAAGCACTGATAGCCGATGATGGAGGAAGCTTATGGGCTCACAGTGACAGTGATGATGAACTCATATGCCTCATGGCAAATGAGGAACATGTATTTGACTCTCCCTGTGAAGAATTTACTAAAGATGAATTATATAATGCATTGAATGATATGGTAGAAGAGTATAAGAACCTACTAGCCATGTTACCTAAGCAACTCAACCTTAGAACCGACCTTATAGTACCCATTCCGACAGAACCAGAAGTACCCGTTATAACCGAACTGGAAGTCATAGAACCTGATGAAATCCTTACCTTAGAAACCGAGTCAGAATCTGAACCACCACTTAAGACCGAACAGTCTAGTGAACCAGCTAGAGAACTAACCGAAGAAGAAAATGCCCGACTCAAGTATAAGATGGCCGCATATAAGAGATCCAGTGATATAGTAAAGAAAATGTGTTGTCATTACAGACACCCCTTTTGCATGTTCGGCTTAGGATACAAAAAGGATAGATCCAAAGACCAAAAACCCGTAGAGAAAGTAAGGTTTACAAGGAGTAACCTTCCTCTTATAAGATTCATTAAAAGCTCCTTAACCGCTGAAGAAGAGTTGACCGCATACTATACGGAAGAAAAACTAAACTACTACTATGTTGGTCCAACCGACTCTGAGAAGTGTCTTGACCCTGAGAAAAGAAAAGCCGACCTGCTAAAAAATAGGAAAGTCAATCGTCAACCGCATAGGTCAAAACAAAGATCACCCTCATTTAAGATCTTCGTAGAAAAACCGAGATACCCAAAACCGAGTGCCAAAAGGACGGTTAAAACCTTAGCAAAGAAAGTCGTCCGGTTTGTCAAGGTTTGGATACCCAAGGGACTAATCGCATGTGGACCCAAGTGAATGTGGGTACCAAATAGTTGTAAATATGTACATTTTGCAGGATTTAATAAAACGGCTAGGAAATTCTGAATGGTACTTGGATACCGGTTGCTCCAGGCATATGACCGGGAACAACAATCTGCTAACCGACATCAGAATAGAAACCGGTGCATTAATTACCTTCGGTGACAACTCAAAAGGTAGAACTGTGGGCAATGCTAAGATTGTCCATGGTAACCTAACTATTGATAACGTACTTCTAGTTGAAAACCTACTTTTTAACCTGCTAAGCATTAGTCAGATGTGTGATGCTGGATACATGGTAAAATTTCTTAAACATGCATGCTTAGTTAAGAATTCACAAGGTATTATACTGCTAACCGGAAATAGGTTAGGTAATATTTACAAGGTAGACTGGAAAACTAAGGTAGAATATCTTATATGCATGATAGCTAAGACTGATCAAACATGGCTGTGGCATAAGAGATTAAACCATCTGAACATGAAAACATTAAACTACATTCGCGGTAAAAAGCTAGTAGAAGGTATTCTTGACATAGTATGTAACAAGGATAAGGTTTGCTCAGCATGTCAAATGGGTAAGCAGACTAAGTCAACTTTTAAGAGCAAAGGAAATATCCAATCTAGCCGATGCTTAGATCTCCTTCACATGGATTTATTTGGACAGATTCAGGTCATTAGCATAGGAAGTATGATTTACACCATGGTAGTTATTGATGATTATTCTAGATTTACATGGGTTATATTTCTACCATCTAAACGTGAAACCACATTAAACTTGATTACACTGCTTAAACGTTTGCAAAATGAAAAAACAACACGCATTAATAGCATTAGAAGTGATAGAGGTACCGAATTTACCAATAGTACTTTAACCGCATTTCTTGATGAATCTGGTATTAGACACGAGTTGTCTAGTGCTAGGACTCCTCAACAAAATGGCCTGGCCGAGAGAAGAAACCGGACTCTCAAGGAAGCCGCACGGTCCATGATAGCCGATTCGGGTATTGCTCAGAAATTCTGGGCTGAGGCTATCAATATTGCATGTTATACACAAAACCGGTCTTTGATTAACAAGTTTCATAACAAAACACCGTATGAGATTTATTTTAACAGGGTTCCCAACCTCAAGTACCTTAAGATTTTCGGTAGTAAATGTTACATTCACATAAATGGTAAAACCCATCTCTCTACTTTTAATGCAAAAACCGATACTGGGATCATGTTAGGTTACTCAGCAGTGAGTAAGGCATATAGAGTGTATAACAATAGAACCTTAACCATGGAGGAAACATTTCACGTTGTTTTCGATGAATCGGTTGAAAGTAATACTGCATCATGCTTTGATCTACACAACAGATTGGAAAATAACAATATCCATTCTGATAGTGAAGATGAGGCGTCGATCTTCAGGCGGTTTGTCCATGACCAGATGGGCAATATTGAAACCCAGCCGGATCAAGCTGTCCCACGACAGGAAGCTGACACTTCGGTCCAATCCGAGGAAGTTGGTCAGTCTGATAATCTTGATCAGCCTACCGATATGTCTAGCCTTGATCAAACAAACGGTAATCTGGTAGACATCCCTGAACCAAATTTCAAAAGGAACACTAAACATCCTCCTGAGCAAATTATAGGTGACCCTTCAGAACCTGTTCGAACTAGGCGTCAAATTCTGGAGGAATACTTTAATTCCGCCTTCATATCCCAGATTGAGCCGAAAAGAATAGATGAAGCATTGTCAGATCCGGATTGGATCTTGGGAATGCAAGAAGAGCTAAACCAGTTTGAGAGTAATAAAGTTTGGTACTTAGTCCCTAGACCTAAAGATCAACCGGTCATAGGAACAAGATGGGTATTTAGAAACAAACTCAATGAGGACAGTTTGCTCACGAGGAACAAAGCCAAATTAGTGGCACAAGGTTACAAACAGGAAGAAGGCATTGATTTTGAAGAATCATTTGCCCTGTAGCTATGATTGAAGCCATTAGGATTTTTCTAGCTTTTGCTGCATTCAAAAACTTTAAGGTTTTTCAAATGGATGTTAAAAGCGCATTTTTGAATGCTGATCTACGAGAAGAGGTGTATGTTGAACAACCACCCGGTTTCAAAAGTGCTAAATTTCCAAACCATGTATACCGGCTAAACAAAGCTTTATACGGTCTAAAGCAAGCACCTAGAGCCTGGTATGACACACTAACCGCATTTTGATAAAACATGATTTCACAATCGGCTCGGTAGATAAAACGTTATTTAAATTTGAAAAGAAGGAACATATCCTACTTGTTCAAATCTATGTAGATGATATCATCTTCGGTTCAACCGATCCTAAGTTATGTGATAAATTTTCAACTCTGATGACTAACAAGTTTGAAATGAGTATGATGGGAGAATTAAGTTTCTTCCTAGGTCTTCAGGTTAAACAACTCGAAGAAGGAACGTTCATAAGCCAACCTAAGTACACCAAGGAGCTTCTAAAGAAATTTGGGATGGATACATGCTCCTCAGCGGCTACTCCAATGATCTCATCGGTTAAATTGGACAAGGATGATGAAGGCCAATCGGTAGATCAGATCGCTTACCGGGACATCATCGGTTCACTACTATACCTGACAGCGAGTAGACCGGACATTCTATTTGCAGTCGGTGTGTGTGGAAGATTCCAAGCAAATCCAAAACAATCCCACTACACAGCCACAAAGAGAATATTGAAGTACCTAAAGGGAACACCCGATGTCGGCCTGTGGTATCCAAAGGATTCGTCCTTTAACCTAACAAGTTATTCAGATGCAGACTATGCAGGTTGCAAGATTGATAGAAAAAGCACCAGCGGAACATGTCAGTTCTTAGGTGACCGGCTTGTTTCATGGCATAACAAGAAACAGACGTCGGTGGCCACATCAATTGCAGAAGCTGAATACCTAGCGGCCGGAAGTTGTTGTTCACAACTCCTTTGGATCCAACAACAACTAACGGACTTTGGTGTCATAGCCGAAGAGTCTCTGATCTTCTGTGACAACACGAGTGCCATAGCAATCACCTACAATCCGATTCTCCACTCCAGACCAAGCATATTGACATAAGGCACCACTTCATCCAGGAACATGTCATGCTGAAGCATATCCGGCTGGAATACGTACCAACTGATCAACAAGTAGTCGATATCTTCAACAAGCCTCTACAGGAAGCTAAGTTCTCTCAATTCAGACTTACTCTCGGTTTAACCGATATTAGTCAAATCCTTCCTAAGGATGCTTAAAGGGAAACCGGTTCGGATAGACAAAACCGGTAGTTCCTCCTAAACTGTCGGATTTCAAATTTTCAAGGTATCTGTGGAAGAACCGCCTGGTTTATCAAAAAGAGTAAACCGACCGGTTACTTGGTGAATGCACCAAATAACCGCATCGGGATGAACAACTGATAACTGACCGGTTCGGAAATAGGTTATCTTAGATTATTTGAACTTCAAACAAAAGTGGAATAACTATCAGTGTTTAAAGATATCTGTTCTGAAACATTACCTTTTCAAAGTAAAATAGTCGCACCTAAAAAGACGTGAAGATCTGATATCTTTCTTGGTCCAGGCCTATGACCAACACCCTAGGCTGCAAACATGCCTATTTCATGCAATACCTTTTATCCTGCAGTTAATAGATATCATCACATGTAATACCTGGACAATAGGATACTCCCCCAACTAGTATTTAAGTGAAGCAAACATTAACCAAAACACTCACAAGACAAAAGCTCATTCTCACACTAAGACAAAATGTCTCAGTTTCCTAACATCTTTCAAGTTGATTTCCAATCTGCTTTGAGCACCGAACACTATGATGTGTACAAAGTGATCAAATCCCTTGAAGACACTGGTCTTTGGTACTTCCTGGATGACAAGCATACTATATACTCTGACTCAGTCCTGGAATTCATTTATAATGCCAGGGTGTTCAGAGGAACTCGTCACTTCGATACTCATATCCAATCGAAGGTGGGAGGTATAGTCTTTGACTTCACCGAGAATGACTTTGCGAGGTATTTCAGCCTACCAAAGCAAGGCTTAACCGATCTCAATGTTCCGTCCGACTTAAAGGCCGATATTTCCCTCACCTTTGCACGATCTAACCAACCGGTCGATGATCATGGTACCAAATCACTATTGAGAGCTGAATATCAGCTCCTCAATGACGTGATAGGTCGAAGCATCTTAGGAAGAGAGGTGACGAACACCTACTGTACCGCGACATTCAACATGATGGCTGCTATCACCACCGGTACACAGGTTAATTGGTCAAGAGTACTATTCGACGTCCTAATCTGGATGATTGGCGTTCAAACAGTCGGCCTCGTTCCCCAACTGAGCTGCCTAATTGTTGAACTTGGAGTACCGACCTGTCCAGGAGAAGGTCTAAACCAAGCTCAAGTGCTAACTAAGGAAATAACCGACTCCTTCTATGAGCGGTTTGAAAGGGCTTGGAGGAGGAGGAACCGCCGCAACAACCCCAACGGTGTCGTCAACTCCAACGAACACTAAGTTACTCCTTCCTACACCCGGTCATTTTGCTTCACGCACCGGGTGTATCTTTATTCAACCTCTTTATGATCATTTCAGCTTTATCCTTTTTCCTTCGGTTTTATCTATGTTATCCTCAGTTTCGTTTAATTACTCTCCATTGTGCTGGTGCTTTAATGAAAAAGTAATATTTAATTAATGAGGTAACCCCCAACCACCTGAATAATTACTATCCAACCAACTTGGTTACTCTCTCAACCAAATCCAACCTCGAGCTCCGCAATAAATTAAAAGTAACTCCTTCCCAATGCGTTTTGGAAACATAAATATTCTCTTCCCTAATGAGACAAAACTGACATTCAATGCTAATATTTTCCCTCCAAAACCGACCCTATATAAAGGGCCATCCTCTAATCAACTCAACACATCCTAAAACACAAAATTCTCTTGAAATCTCTTGAACTCTATCTCTTTCTCTCAGTAAAGCCGTAATCATGCCGAGCCGAACCTTAGGAAACTTCTTGAGCGTCGATTTCGAATCATGTATGGAACATTGGGACGGAGATCATGGAAAGGAGATCATGTTTGAATCTCTCATTGACACCGGCCTTCGAACCTTTCTCGAAGAATCCGGTCCCATAATCATTGAGGATGTCAAGACGTTCTTCAGAAGCGCTTGCATCAGAGGTAACTACATCATCTCTACGGTGAGAGACCATACTTTCTGGCTTGATGAAGCCGAATTTGCCCACATGTTCAACTTGCCCACAGAAGGGTTCTCTAACTTTCCAACCCAGGTGGGAAGTGCGGCATATGATCACACACTATTCTTCTCTGGAACCGATGTTCCGGTGGAAAACTATGGGTTAAAAACCCGCCTCTCTCATCACACCCAACTCCTTATTGAGATTGTGACCCGGTCTATCATTTGTCAATCTCCAAATCAGCGGTACTCCAAGAACACATACAACATGATGACCCATATTGTTAGCAACACGGCCATCAACTGGTCAACGTTCATCTTTTAAAACCTGAAATCCATGGTGCTAACCAAGAAAGGTCTCGGTTATGCCCCTCATATCAGTCGGCTTATTCTCAAGTACCGGCCAGAATTGGGACCGGGCACACCGGCATCCTCTTCAAACATTCTTGACATGGATGCGGTGGAAGAAAGGTTTTCTAAAGTGGTTATTACATAAGTTGTATCTTTTCATCTTATGTATGTCTATTTTCACACCGATCCACTTTTCGGTCTCTATTCTGTAATATTCCTTCAATATAATTCTACTTTAAGTCTAAATAACCGGGTCATCTTAATATTTTGAATATCTATCTAAGTAACCGGTTAACATTGTCAAATAACCGCGCTCCTATCCGGTCTCAAAGAAAACCGTTTAAACTCAAAAGATTGCAAAATTCTGCTTATTCAAAATAACCGGTTAACTTTTGATAACCAAACTCTCCGGTTAAATTAAGAAAACCGCAGCATCAAACGGTTTCAAAGGAGAGATTACGTCATCAATGTTGAAATCAATAATTTTGGAGGGAACACCCGATGCTAACTTACAGCTCTTGATGTTAGAAAGGCTTGAGATAGCGAAAGGAGAATTCGCTGAAGAAATTGATCGGCTTGAGGCGGTGGTCAGACAGAGAGAAAAACAGCACTTAACAGCTCCTGAGACCAGTAACGGTCAGAACCGTAGTGCAACACCTCCTCGGGCGGATCCGGTGATAAACGAAACCGATGAAAGGACGGAGACTCCTCTCACCGCGCAACTTCACACTGAACAACCTGGGGTTTCAGAACCGGGCGTCACAGAAGAAAGGGTCAAGATTCTTTTTCAAAAGTTTGCAGACTCAACGGTTCACCCATTAGAGGAGAAAATGAAGAAAACCGTGAGCCTGGCACTCCGGTTCGCCAACAAAACGAGAAATGATCTCGTAAAGGCAGATGACCGGATCTCACAAATCGAAGCTGATTACCGCGACGAAGCGGTTTTGCGCAACAATCATCTTCAACAAACCAAGGCCTTGGACGATAAGACCTCAAAAATAGTAGAAGACTTGGATCGGCTTGAAAGGGAAACCGAACAAGGATTCATAGAGGTAGAAGAGGACCTAGGTTGGAGGGTCACCGATCTGGAAAACAAGAATGCGAGTCTTGAAGACCGCAACGACAAGCTCGAAGCCGACCTCAAGGCGCTGACCGCACAAGTGGATGAATTAATCAAGGCCAAGGTGAATGCGGATATAGCAGTTGTGGAGGCAAACACCCGAGCGGCTAAGGAAGTACAAGACGCGCTAGATGAAGAAGCGCGAATAGCAAAGGAGCCAACGCGACTATCTGAGGAAGAAATAGCCGAGCGCGAACGAAGGATACTGGCTAAGTATCCGGGACTTGCAAAGTCCGTATCCGCTCAAGCTGCGGAGGATGCAGAGCGGCTAAATGCACAAAAACAAGGGCTCGAAGAATTTGCAACCGCTCACAAAAAGTTGAAAACGGCGGCCCCTTCCTCTTCGGTTCCAGCGAAACGGAAAAGGAAAACATCAAAGAAGGCTCAAGTAGCCGGGGTACTGGAAAGGATCACGGACCCGGCTACTCACACCGAAGATGAAGATGAAGAACATCTGGCAGGGCGTTCTACAAGACAAAGAGTCTCCGATACGGCCAGTCAACCGCAACCGGTTAAGAGAAAACGGACCAAGGATATGATGGTCGGCTTCAATTTCTCCGACTCAGAATAGGGGCTCCCTTTTCCTTAACTATGTTTACTTTAGTGTTTATATAGTATTTTCCCTTTTTTCGGTTTTTCCTTCATATATATATAAAGCTATTTTTGAAACCGGCCTATACTTGTATTTCTACATTGTTTTGATAATTTTAAATAAAATAATCAAAAAAGGAGAAATTGATTAGATAAAAGATAAAAAATTTTAAAAATTTTTCTCAAAAGTATTCCAAATTTTTCGAAAAATTCTCCCAAGTCAGTTTCAAAAATCCGGTCAAATAAAGAACCGACCTACGTTTGCAAACTTACATTGTTTTGATAATTTTAAATAAATAATCAAAAAGGGAGAAATTGTTAGATAAAATTAGACCGGTTCACAGAACTTAACATAAATAAACCTTCCATGTAGGAACAAGGAACCGGACCGGTCAAACAAATGAACCGGCTAAGAAGACTAACCGGTCAAGATAGTAAACCGGTACTAGGAACACTCGAAAAATAACCGCACAAGGAAAGGATCGGTCAAAGCTAAAAACCGGAAACACCAGACAACCGATCAGCCACAAAGCAAAGGAATAACCGGAAGCTGTCCGGTTAAACCAATCACACCGGAAGCCATTCGGTTAAGTCAAATGACCAACCAGTATAAGAAGACAATTCGGGTATCTGTTGAAGATGATACCAAAGGAACAGACTAAACATTTCCATATTCATACAAGTCTGAGGAAAGCCTGCAGGCTGCAGAAGACAGTCCTACAGGATCTTTCCACTTTTAGGATAAATCAGAGGCAATCTTCCAAGTACAGACAACTGTCTAACCAACAGTTACCACACTGAGTAAAAGACAAACCTAGCAGGTTTGTCTTACACACCGGAAGAACAGACTGCAAAGTCTGTAGAGTTTACCGCCAGGTCTGAAAAGATGACCGCAGAGTCTGTATCAATGAACCTCTGCTCAGCCAATCAAATTCAAGGAAGTGAAATATGACCGTTGAGTAGTTGAAGAATAGTAAATGCGGGACACACAGCGAGACATAAGTGATACAGCGAGCATTTAATTCACAAGTGATAAGATTGTATTCTATCTCTAAGAGAAAGCCTAAGTGTTGAAGTTGAAGTGTGTATTTTACAATTTCGGTGTAAATTGTAAGGGTATTATCGAGCAGGAAATAAGTCTCGATCGGATTGTACTTGTATTCCTTAGTGAATATCCTTCTCGCGGTTTCGAGAGGAAGGGGTGACGTAGGAGTTTTATCTCCGAACATCCATAAAATTTGTCTTGGTATTTACTTACTGCCGGTTCCATTTTCTAACTGACCTGTACTAACTTACCTACACCGCTCTAACCTACTTAACTCTATCCAAACCGGATCACCAGGTTACAAAAACCGACCCATCAATCTTCAAACCTTCATCATCCGAAACCGGTCCTGCCTATCATACTAGTGTGCTGCTTCAACCTGAAACAAACCTCTTCCGCGCTTGAACCTAGTTCAAGAGTTTTTAACAGTTTGTGTAGTATTGAAACCCCGGTATTAATCTCTAACCGGATTAATCACCACCCTTGTTTTAACTTCATCTTTCGTTCATTTTCCTAAGTTATCAGATACAAAAGTTGGTTTTGATATCGAACTAGACATACGATTCTATTATCCATAAGCATGAGATCAATGATTTAATTCAAAAGGAGACATCGTCCTTTAATATTAAAAAATATATAATGAGATTAAGAAAAAATAACAGCTAAAAAATAAATAAATTAAAGATTGATAATAAAAAATCTAATTATTAGTCTGGTTTTGAATTTTAATGCTTATATTTTTCATATTAATAAAAATTAAAATTTATACACACTTTAAATATTTAATAATTAAATATATTTATAATTATAGTATATGTGATATAAGTTAAAAATTAAATTATTATAATACTTTAGAAAAATGATAATTTCAAAATAGTTAAATCTTGTTAAAAATTTGATTTTTATTTTAATTAAAATAAATAAACAATTAAGATTAAGCACAAACACAACTTTGTAAGAAATAAAAATTTTAACTAAAAAATCAAGTATCTATAGTCTTTTTTTTTTAATAAAATTTTCAACGATTTGAAAAAAAATAAAATGAATAAACGAAAAAAATCACGAATAATAATACTCTTGATAATGAAGCTTGATGAACCTATCTCTCATCCATGCTAACTCTTTCCAACAAAGACAACAAACTTAGTTTTTCTTTTTTATTTATTTATTTTTTCTTTAGTGCGTGCACGCTCTACTCAAATTTCATTAAATCTATTTTTAAAAGTATTTCGAATATATTGGATTTAGCCCTCACAAGCAATCTGATACTATCCATAATTCATTCTTTAATCTAATCTAAATTGATGTTCCTTATATCTAAATCAGAACTTATAGTGACAACTAATAACATAATAGTGATTAATAATTTTACATTAAAAATGAGTAATTCAATTACGGACAAATATTTAAAAAAAATAAATAGGTAATAAATTGAAAATACAAATAATTCATTCTTAGTATAATAACAACATATATGATTGAGTATTAATATTTATATATTAAACCTTCATTTGGTTTTGGGTATAAGATTATAGATACAATATAATTGTATGTGCAGTAAATTTATATGGTGTTTGGTTTTAAAGTTTTGTATATATAGTAAATAAACAAATTACAAATTATACTTTATATTAGGTAA
>NW_025919165.1:0-24394 GCF_907164915.1 Impatiens glandulifera
TTTGCTTTAAGGAGAATTCTACTAGATGTCTGATGCAGCGTGCGTGGCTAGGATGAACCTTTATCAAGATTCGTTGATTCTTACGAATACCGAAAGTTGATAGATATTAAGGAAACCTCGTTTTCTGATTAATAATCTTCCCCTCACAAAGTGTTTTAAGATTCTTTTAAATACTCAAACCCTAGCTTGCAAAAGAAGTAAACAACTTTTAATAAATTGCAAAAAAACACCCGAAACTAATAAAAATGCGATTTTGAGCCCCTAAACGTTTCCGCCCGAAAAACACTAGGCAATCGTCGAAATCTGACACTTGCGAGATATTTTCGGATGCTGCAACTTTCGCATAAACGCCTCTTCGACTCGCACCGCATCATTCCCCCAGGGTAGAAAAGATTCGTCCTCGAATCTGGAACCGCATCATCCTCATCAGAAGAAGACTCACCCACAAAAGGAACAAGATGCTTCACATTGAACACATCAGAGGTACGCACATGGCTGGGAAGGCGTAAACGATAAGCATTGGGGTTGATCTTCTCCACAATCTCAACAGGACCAATCTTCTTAGCAGCAATCTTGCTATATTCATGAGCTGGAAAACGATCCTTAGTCAGAATAGCCCACACAAAGTCACCAACTTCAAAATCAACAGCACGCCTTCTCGAATCAGCCTTCTCCTTGTACTTGGCAGTAGCAGCAACCAAACGGTCATGAGTGGTCTGATGAACCTGAGCCAACTGACCAACAAAATCCGCAGCAGTGGAATGAGGACGCACCTTGCTGGGCAGCGCTAACAAATCAAGAGGAGCACGCGGAGACAACCCGTAAATCAAGATGTCGTCGAAGTAAACGACTACAAACTTCCCAATGAAAGGGCGAAGAGCCTGGTTCATCACACGCATAAAGGTGCTAGGAGCATTCGACAGACCAAACGGCATAACCAGCCACTCATATAAGCCCTCACGAGTCTTAAAGGCAGTCTTCCACTCATCACCCATGCGAATACGAATCTGATGGTATCCACTCTTGAGATCCAGTTTGCTAAACACAGAAGCACCACCCAACTGATCCAACAAGTCATCCAACCGGGGAATAGGAAACCGATAACGCACTGTAATCTTGTTGATAGCACGACTATCAATGCACATACGCCAAGACCCATCCTTTTTTGGGGTAAGAAGGGCCGGGACAGCACAGGGACTAAGGCTCTCTCGAATGTGTCCCTTAGCCAGCAAGTCCTCCACCTGTCTACGCAACTCTTCATGTTCTTTGGGACTCATGCGGTAATGAGGACGGTTGGGTAGGGCAGCACCTGGAACCAAGTCAATGTGATGCTGGATATCACGCAAAGGAGGCAAGGCACAAGGCAGATTCTCAGGAAAAACATCTGCAAACTCCTGTAACAGCGGCTGCACTGGAATAGGCACCTCAGAACTAGCACCACAGGTAATCAGCGAACAAAATAGAGCAAACACCATGCCTGATTCGACCATGGCGGTTTGAAAAGGACCCCGAGACAACAAGGTGGCAGGGGGGGACACATGATGAGTGGGGGCAGCACCCTTCTTGGGCTGATTTGGCATCAACACAATCTTGGTACCATGAAATAAGAACGTGTAGGTATTAGCACGCCCATCATGTATAACAGAATGATCAAACTGCCAAGGGCGACCAAGTAAAAGGTGACAAGCATCCATAGGAACCACATCACAATATACAGCATCACGATAATGGGAACCAATGGAAAAATTAACAAGTACGCGCTTCGAAACTGTAACATCCGTACCTTGACTCAGCCAGGACAAGCGATAAGGCTTGGGATGAGGTTCAGTGGACAGACCCAGCTTCGAAACTGCAACCTCAGAAATCACATTCTCACAACTCCCAGCATCAATGATGAAGGTGCAAACTTTGCCACCGATGGTACAAGTGGAATGGAACAGATTATTGCGTAACCACTCGTTGTCAGGAGCACGAGGGGTTAAACATGATCGACGAATCACCAAAAGGGGGCCAACATCACCAGAAACATACTCCTCCGCTGCCTCATCATCATAAACATCATACACTGGGGCTGAATCTGAAGGAAGAGCAGAGTCAGGATCATCCACCTCAGCAAAAAGACCACGATTGGTGGACTTTGGGTTGCGACACTCTGCTTGGCGATGGCCAACTTCACCACAATTGAAACAACGCAAGCCACTGGGACGTCCCTGCGGGGGGGCTGTAGTGCCGCGAGGGGGGGCTGGGGTGGGATGGGCCGACTGGGAAGAAGAACCAATGCCACTAGTGGGGACAACCTGTTTTCCAAAGCTACCCGAACCGCGCCTGGCTAGCTGTTTCTCAGCCTGTGAAGCACGCTGATGTGCCTCAGAAACAGTCAAGGGATCAAACATATTCAAAATATCCTGCAACTGGAGGCGAAGGCCACCAATATAGCGAGAAACCAACTGGAGAGGGGACTCAGACAGGTCAACACGAGCCACAAAGGTGTAAAACTCAGTGGAATAGTCATCCACGGAACGAGAACCCTGACGAAGATTCTGGAACCGCTGGTACAGGTTACGTTCGTAATTATATGGTAGAAACGCAGCCCTAATATGCTTCCTGAATTTGTCCCAATTCGTGAGCTTTGCCTTACCATGACGAACACGTGTCTGTTTCAACTGCTGCCACCATGCTTGTGCACGACCATGTAAGCGGATCGTAACAAGGGGTACACGACGATCTGCAGGAACTTCCTTGAAATCCAGAATCTCTTCAACCTGAGAAAGCCAATCAATAAACTCTTCCGGTGATAGACTACCATCGAACTTAGGGATGTCCACCCTGAAAGCCTGCTCCCAGCGATGATTGGGGCGTTCAGGGGATCGATTCCGAAGACCACCGAGAGGGTTTTCATCTGTCATCGTAACATCATCTTCAGGGTGGTGCATGTGCATAGATGCATCCATCCGTTGCGTCAACCATTCAACCTGCCGCCTCAAATCGTCGTTATCACGGCGAAACTCAGCGTTTTCACGTCGCAACTCAGCAAGGTCACCATCATCAGCACCAGGGGTAGGGTTGCGCGGCTGTCTTCGGGGCGGCATACCTCAGGGTCGACTGGAAACTGATACCAACTGATGCAGCGTGCGTGGCTAGGATGAACCTTTATCAAGATTCGTTGATTCTTACGAATACCGAAAGTTGATAGATATTGAGGAAACCTCGTTTTCTGATTAATAATCTTCCCCTCACAAAGTGTTTTAAGATTCTTTTAAATACTCAAACCCTAGCTTGCAAAAGAAGTAAACAACTTTTAATAAATTGCAAAAAAACACCCGAAACTAATAAAAATGCGATTTTGAGCCCCTAAACGTTGCCGCCCGAAAAACACTAGGCAATCGTCGAAATCTGACACTTGCGAGATATTTTCGGATGCTGCAACTTTCGCATAAACGCCTCTTCGACTCGCACCGCATCAATGTCTCTATATGTGTGTTCTCTAATTATGTTCGCTGTCTATATGTAATTCACTATGTCTTTTGAGATATTAATAAGCTAAATAATCATATTTAATATCGGAACTTGGAGATGAATAAGATCACACAATACAACAACCCACTAAACTATGTACGTGCAAACCTTAAGTCTCTTTTGAAATTGATGATGCAACAAGGGAACTACTAAAATCACATGGGCCCTTCTTAGTGTGATTCTATTATAAATGAAATGGTCCAAGCATTATACTATATTGCTAAAATGTGTCGGCGGACATACTTAGTATAGACAACCAAATGATGTAGTTTTCCCATAGTTTTAAAGCATAAAGTATCGTTTCTATATCATATTCTTTATTGTAGTGTTTTCTTGTATTCAAAAGGGAAGTTTGTTTAGATGCATCCTCCTAAAAAACGTGTGGAGGTGACAAAAAAATCAATTGCACATGATACCAAGTGAAATGCTAATCTCTGAATTTAATGTCTTGAGAGCACTACGGCATATAACCTTTCAAAACTTCTTTTAATATTATCTTCCTAATACAATAATTTCTTCTAGGACACATGGAAGAAAAGAAAAATAGTAATGGGAATATGGTGGTGAGAAAAAGACCATGAAGAGATGTTAGAGTCAAACTTATATATTAGATTCAAATATATCAGAAAGTCCATTATTTATATTTAGTATATAATATTTAAGCGTTAACAAGAGACTAGTGAAACGCGCTTCACCCGAGAGCGCACTTCACCTGAAACGTTAATAAGAGATAAGAGAAGCGTACTTCACCTGAAGCATTAATAAGAGATAAAGGAAACGTGCGTCACTTAGAGCGCGTTAATCAAATTAAATTACATATATAAAAATGAAGTTTTCATGATGTCTCTTCACATTCCGACTCTCCACTTTCTCTCTCAAGACGATTAACGATTTGTAACCCTATTTCACGAATCTATGCCGAAAATAAGTTTATCGCGACACGAAACAACAACAACGAAATTTTCGTGGTGGTATCCGACAACAATAACAACAACGAGAGCGTCGAAGTATCCGAAAACAACAACTACAAAATCATCCCAATATCTGACAACAACAACAACAAAATTGTTGTGGTACACTTTGAACATTGTTTGTACGAAACCTATTTGTAACTAACAAAGTTCTGTTTTTGTTAATATTAAGGAAATAAAGTATGAAACCGTCACGGTATCTGACAACAACATCAAGATAAATATGGGAGATAGTGTATTTTTTAATACTGTATTTTTAGTATTTCATTACTTGGTTTTATTTCTAGTGTATTTCATTAATACATGGCTGCTGTAAATTGCCCTTCACTTGGCTGATGTACAACGACATTAAATCTTCTTCTTTTATTTATATATTTTTTTGTAGGATTTTAAAAAAAGAATGTATCAAAGAAAGAGAAAGATGAAGTCTACTACTTTCAATGCTGCATCATCGAAAAATGTTGAAGTCTTATCTCTTCTCATTTTTGTAGCTGCTATTCTAAAAACCCAAATCCCTAAAAGAAGGAAGATTATTTTTAAACCAGGACCTTCTTGAATGATCTTTTTAACCTTATTCAAAACATCTCTAAACAAAAAAAAGGAAGTCGTCAAGGCCATCAATTTTGATTCCCTTCTTTTATTGGGCATCTCAAAATGCCCTATTAATTTTTTCAAACACGTCGTTAGTACTTTTGACGTCAATAAGAGATATCATGTATTACAAAATAGTGACTAGATCCAAATTGATGAAAGGGGTTGTCCAGTCCGTGTTGAACATCACTAGAGGGGAAATTGAAATAGTTGAGTCCATTGGGAACGACTAATAAGACCCTATATATAATGACTTGTTGAAGAATTGGAGGAGAATACGGGGCCTTAATAAAAATAGGGAGGCCTTAAATCAAATGCGATGCCATGTACAATAATAGACAAAATAATTTCATACAAAAATTTCAAAATTGACTTCGTTGTCCATGTTGTCTCAAGTATTTTTGGACATTATAAAACTCACGCTGCAGGTAGGTAAATAATTTTTCCTAAAACGAATGTTTTTATTAATATGTTCTCTTCTTTATTTATATTTGTATTTCTAAATACATATATATCTATTAAATTAATGCATGTACCCAAATATAAAATCCTTAATGGATGTTGATAACATAAAGAACTTGAACTAATGCAAGTTCACAATGACATGATTGGTTGAAAGTGTCGAAAAATGACAAAAAAATAATCAATCTTTTTTTTGATGGATCTCTAACATTTCTATTGGTAAATCTTCTATTAAAATATAAGTACTCTTTTATTTATGTATGATAGATATTAGTTTTCATTAACATGTTTAATATATTATTCCAATTATGCTACCTCAAGAGGATTGTTGAAAATAGTTTACAACAACCTTATTAGAGGTCTTTTCCAATCATCTCATGCGGGGATGACATCAGATTGTCAAAGAGAATCTTAGTAGAATCTCGTGGAGGTGGTTTTGGATGTGGGGGAGCTATTTCATGCCTACAATTTGTTGAAAACCATCATGGGATTCCATATCAGGAATTGGGAGAGGATAATCTGTTTTGGGAGAGGATCATGCTGATTTGGGAGAGGCTCAACATGAGATAATGGATTTAGGATCTCCAACGACTAATGAAAAAGTACTTTATGTAATTATATAAATCCATTTGAAGCCCTTCACGTGTAATTATACTGTTATGTTGTTTAGACTCTAATATATTTTGATTTCAAAATATAGATATCGACATTCAAAATCGTCTAAGCATTAAAGTATGTGACACAATAAGTTTTATATCTATCAAGCGAGTTGGAGAAACACAACATCGATCCTAAACCCATTTTCAAGCCGGTATCCACAATATCACATAGTTATTGTTAGGATCTAGGTCGCCGCTGGAGGACCGGGATTAGGCCGGTTAGCGCGTCTCACTCAAAGGGTGGTGATTAATCCGGTTAGAGATTAACACCGGGGTTTCAATACTACACAAACTGTCACAAACCCTTGAACTAGGTTCAAGCGCGGAAGAGGTTTGTTTCAGGTTGAAGCAGCACACTAGTATGATAGGCAGGACCGGTTTCGGATGATGAAGGTTTGAAGATTGATGGGTCGGTTTTTGTAACCTGGTGATCCGGTTTGGATAGAGTTAAGTAGGTTAAAGCGGTGTAAGTAAGTTAGTACAGGTCGGTTAGAAAATGGAACCGGCAGAAAGTAAATGACAAGACAAATTTTATGGATGTTCGGAGATAAAACTCTTACGTCACCCCTTCCTCTCGAAACCGCGAGAAGGATATTCACTAAGGAATACAAGTACAATCCGATCGAGACTTATTTCCTGCTCGATAATACCCTTACAATTTACACCGAAATTGTAAAATACACACTTCAACTTCAGCACTTAGGCTTTCTCTAGAGATTGAACACACTGTTTTCACTTGTAAATTAAATGCTCGCTATATTGCTTGTGTGTGCCACTTAAAATCTCTTGTATGTCCCGCATTTATTCTTCTTCAACTGCTCCTTTTATAGGTGAAACATGTCAACGGTCATATTTCACTTCCTTGAATCTGATTGGCTGAGCAGAGGTTCAGTGATTCAGTGATTCAGACCCTGCGGTCATCTTTTCAGACCTGGCGGTCAATCGTTCAGACCTGACGGTCAATCTCACAGACTTGGCAGTCTGTTCTTCCGGTGTGTAAGACAAACCTGCTAGGTTTGTCTTTTACTCAGTGTGGTAACTGTTGGTTAGACAATTGTCTGTACTTGGAAGATTTCCTTTCTGACTTATCCCGAAGTGGAAAGATCCTGTAGGATTGTCTTCTGTAGCCTGCAGACTTTCCTCAGACTTGTATGGATATGGAAGTGTTCAGTCTGTTCCTTTGGTATCATCTTCAACAGATACCCGAATTGTCTTTTTATACTGGTCGGTCATTTGACTTAACCGAATGGCTTCCGGTGTGATTGGTTTAACCGGACAGCTTCTGGTTATTCCTTTTCCTTGTGGCTGATCGACCGTCTGGTGTTTCCGGTTTTTAGTTCTGGCCGATCTTTTCTTTGTGCGGTGATGTTCCAAATGTTCATGGTCGGTTTAATAGCTTGACCGGTTAGTCTTCATAGCCGGTTCATTTGTTTGACCGGTCCGGTTCCTTATTCCTGCATGAAAGGTTTATTTATGTTAAGTTCTGTGAACCGGTCTAATTTTATCTAACAATTTCTCTCTTTTTGATTATTTTATTTAAAATTATCAAAACACTGTAAGTTTGCAAACGTAGGCCGGTTCTTTATTTTACCGGATTTTTGAAACTAACTTGGGAGAATTTTTCGAAAAATTTTGGAAAAAGTTTGAGAAAAAATTTTGGAAAAATTTTATCTTTTATATTATCAATTTCTCCCTTTTTGATTATTTTATTTAAAATTATCAAAACAATGTAGAAATGCAAGTATAGGCCGGTTTCAAAAATAGCTTTATATATATATATGAAGAAAAACCGAAAAAGGGAAAATATTATATAAACACTAAAATAAACATAGTTAAGGAAAAGTGAGCCCCTATTCATAGTCGGAGAAGTTGAAGCCGGCCATCATATCCTTGGTCCGCTTTTTCTTATCCGGTCTTGAGACTCGCTGTCTTGTAGACCGCCGCTCTAGGTGCTCTTCATCTTCATCTTCGGTGTGAGTAGCCGGGTCCGGTTGATTTTCAATAACTGTGTCAGTGATTGTTTCCAACAGCCCGGCTACCTGAGCCTTCTTTGATGTTTTCCTTTTCCGTTTCGCCAGAGCCGAAGAGGAAGGGGCCTCCTTTTTCTTTTTGTGAGCGGCTGCAAATCCCTCAAGTCTTTGTCTTTCCGTATCTAACCGCTCTGCATCCTCCGCAGCTTGAGCGGCTACTGACTCTGCAAGTCCCGGATACTTAGCCATTGTCCTTCGTTCGCGCTCGGCTATTTCTTCTTCAGAGAATCGCGGTGGCTCCTTTTCTCTTCTTGCTTCTTCGTCTAGCGCATCCTGGACTTCCTTAGCCGCTCGGGCATTTGCCTCCACAACCGCTATATCTGCATTCACCTTGGCCTTGATTAATTCATCTACTTGTGCGGTGAGCGCCTTGAGGTCGGCTTCGAGCTTGTCGTTGCGGTCTTCAAGGCTCGCATTCTTATTTTCCAGATCGGTGACCCTCCATCCCAGGTCCTCATCTACCTCTGTGAATCCTTGTTCGGTTTCCCTTTCAAGCCGATCCAAGTCATCCACTATTCGTGAGGTCTTTTCTTCCAAGGCCTTGGTTTGTTGAAGATGATTGTTGCGCAAAACCGCTTTGTCCCGGTAATCAGCTTCGATGGCTGTGATCTAGTCCTGTGCCTTTACGAGATCATGCCTTGTCTTGTTGGCGAACCGGAGTGCCAAGCTCACGGTTTTCTTCATTTTCTCCTCTAATGGGTGAACCGTTGAGTCTGCGAACTCTTGAATAAGGGTCTTGACCCTTTCTTCTGTTACGCCCGGTTCAGTTTCAAGTTGTCCGGCGAGTGGAGTCTCCGTCCTTTCATCAGTTTCATTTATCACCGGATCCGCCCGAGGAGGTGTTGCACCATGATTCTGATCGTCATCGGTCTCAGAAGCTAGAGAGTGCGGTTTTCCTCGCTGTCTGACCACTGCCTCAAGCCGATCAATTTCTTCTGCGAATTCTCCTTTCGCCATCTCAAGTTTTTCTAACACCAAGAGCTGTAAGTTAGCCTCCGGTGTTCCCTCGACGTACCTTTCCTTAATCTTCCGGATACGTACGGTTAACTTTTGTAGCCGAGCTCGCGGTCTCACGATGGTGCATCGGTCCAAAGCTTCGTGAAGGGTTTCGGCATTTGTGAGGCTCATGACTGTTTCCTCCATCTCCTTCAGCCTTCTGAAACATTGTTCGTCGGTTAGGCCCGGTAACATATGTTTGAAAAGTTTGTTGAACCGGTACTCGTGCCATTCCCGGTATAATTCGCCAACCGCTTGAACTCGCAGTTCAATGTCCTCAAGGATCCGGCGCGCTATAATATCGGCCTTCATCTGGTCGTTATCAGGGGAAGCCTCCTCCTCCTCACTGCTGTCTGCACCGGCCTCGGCGTTCTCAATATCTGCCCCCGCACCGGTATTATCGGGATTTGTACCCGAATGCTCTTCATCATTCGGTCTTTCTTCATCGGTTTTCTCAGAATCGGTTCGTTCAGACGTGGAGGCCGACTCTTCCTCATCCCTTGTTTGTGATGGCGGTTCCGAGAATACTATCTTCTCCTTGCCCTTGCTTCTGGTCTTTTCTTTTGCCGGGGCCGATTTCTTGGCGGATTTCTTCTTTCGGCCACCTGTAGAACCGGGGACCGGCTGCTTCCTCTCCAGGAAATGTTTGGATATTATTAACCTTCCTGATGGGATAATGACACAAGGACCGGTGTTGATGTTATGATGGATCAAGATTTTTCCAAGGGGGATGGCGTATCCCCATGACCGTGTGGTGTCCGAATTCACCATGTCTTTTAAGTTGGAGAATATTTCCTTTGCCCAGTTGACTTTCGTACCTTGTATCAGACCGACTAGCATCTCGATCTTGGCCTTGGTGAGGCTGTTGTAATTGCCACCTCTTGCCTGAACCGACTTTGTGAAGATGTCACAAAGCGGTATGTACTCCGGTCGTAGCGTCGCTTTCTTACCGGATACTATCACCGGTTCTTCCTTGGTTGCTGAGAGAATCTGGCAGGCTGCCTCGAACGTTGTTAGTTCTAGATCCAACACGGCATCTTGGCCGTCTGTTGGAAGGCGTAGGCTCTCCGCAACCGATTCTTCGGTTAACTCGAATTCAGTACCGTTGACAGTCGCAGTGATCTTGTTGCCAGAAAGAGTTGCGGTGTTGAAGAATTCTTCAACCGTTTCTCTATATAGAAAATGGGGACCGCCGAGAAAATACTCAAGTCCGGCTTCGGTTACCTTGTTAATAACGTCCTATGCTGCAGGCGTGCCTTTCTGTCGGATTTCCTCGAAATCCACCTGAGTCGTGTGTTTGAACTAAGCCGAATTGCGCCCCATCTTAGATGATTGAGAGAGTTTGAAAAACACGAGAGTAAATAACCGCTGAGAGAATTTGAGAGCTTAGAGAGAGAAAGTTGTTTCGCGTGAGAGTGGAATGAAATGGCCAAGAGCCCTTTTATAGGTGCGGTTTGGAAACCCAACCGTCCCATCAACTCTTGGCGGGAGTTTTCTCTCCAAGCCGAATAGGCGACAAACCGTGGGCGGGAAGCTAAAGGGCGGTAATCGAAATGGCGGCAATTCAATGGGCGGTAAGCCAGGAGGTGGGAAGTTTGAGCGGGAGTTTTGGGCGGGAAATTTCCCTCCAAAATTATTGATTTCGACTTTGATGACGTAATCTCTCCTTTGAAACCGTTTGATGCTGCGGTTTTCTTAACTTAACCGGAGAATTTGGTTATCGAAAGTTAATCGGTTATTTTGAACAAGTAGACTATTTGCAATCTTTTGAGTTTAAGCGGTTTTCTTTGAGACCGGATAGGAGCGCGGTTATTTGACAATGTTAACCGGTTACTTAGATAGATATTCAAAATATTAAGATGACCCGGTCATTTAGACTGAAATAGAATTGTATTTAAGAAACATTACAGAATAGAAACCGAAAGATAGATCGGTGTGAAAACAAACACACATAAGATGGAAAGATACAACTTATGTGATAACCACTTTAGAAAACCTTTCTTCCACCGCATCCATGTCAAGGATGTTCGAAGGGGATGCCAGTGTGCCCGGTCCAAACTCTGGCCGGTACTTGAGAATAAGCTTACTGATGTGAGGGGCATAACCGAGACCTTTCTTGGTTAGCACCATGGATTTCAGGTTTTGAAAGATGACCGTTGACCAGTTGATGACCGTGTTGCTAACAATATGGGTCATCATGTTGTATGTGTTCTTGGAGTACCGCTGATTTGGAGATTGACAAAGGATAGACCGGGTCACAATCTCAAGAAGGAGTTGGGTGTGATGAGCGAGGCGGGTTTTTAACCCATAGTTTTCCACCGGAACAACGGTTCCAGAGAAGAATAGTGCGTGATCATATGCCGCACTTCCCACCTGGGTTGGAAAGTCAGAGAACCCTTCTGTGGGCAAGTTGAACATGTGGGCAAATTCGGCTTCATCAAGCCAGAAAGTATGGTCTCTCACCGTAGAGACGATGTAGTTACCTCTGATGTAAGCGCTTCTGAAGAACGTCTTAACATCCTCAATCAGTATGGGACCGGATTCTTCGAGAAAGGTTCGAAGGCCGGTGTCAATGAGAGATTCAAACATGATCTCCTTTGCATGATCTCCGTCCCAATGTTCCATGCATGAGTCGAAGTTGATGCTCAAGAAATTTCCCAAGGTTCGGCTCGGCATGATTCTAACTTTTGCTAAGATAGAGTTCAAGAGAGTTTTGTGTTTTAGGATGCGTTGAGTTGATTAGAGGATGGCCCTTTATATAGGTTCGGTTTTGGAGGGAAAATATTAGCATTGAATGTCAGTTTTGTCTCATTGGAGAAGGGAATCTTTATGTTTCCAAGGTTCATTGGGAAGAGGCTGATTGCGGAGCCCGAGGTTGGTGTTAGTTGAAAAGTAACCAAGTTAGTTGGGTATTGATTACTTATGTGGTTGGGGGTTACCTTATCAATTAAATATTCCTTTTTCATTAAAGAGTGATGCACCAATACGCTAGAGAGTAGCCAAAGGAAACCGAGGAAAACATTAGATAAAACCGAAGAATAACATGTGTTAGGATCTAGGTCGCCGCTGGTGGACCGGGGGTTGGACCGGTTAGCGGTTCTCACTCGTAGGGTGGTGGTTAATCCGGTTAGAGATTAACACCGGGGTTTCAATACTACACAACCTGTCACAAACCCTTGAACTAAGTTCAAGCGCGGAAGAGGTTTGCTTTCAGGTTGAAGCGGTATACTTGTATGATAGGCACGGTCGGTTTCGGATGATGAGGATTTGGAGATGGTGGGTCGGTTTCGGTAATCTGGATATTCGGTATGGTTAAGTTAGTATAGATTCGGTTTGGAGCGGTATGGTTAAGTTAGTCGGTTATGTAATGAAGCCAACAGAAAGTAAATAACACAAAAGGTTTTATGGATGTTCGGAGATAAAACTCCTACGTCACCCCTTCCTCTCGAAACCGCGAGAAGGATATTCACTAAGGAATACAAATACAAGCCGATCGAGACTTATTCTCTGCTCGATAACACTCTTACAATTTACACCGAAATTGTAGATCACACTTTAACTTTCAACACTTAGGCTTTCTAGAATATCACACTGTTAATGTAGTAAATGCTCTTAGCTCTTGTTATCCCAATGTATGTCCCGCATTTACTCTTCTGCAACTGCCTCCTTTTATAGGTGAAATATGCCAACGGTCATATTTCACTGCCTTGAATCCGATTGGCTAATCAGAGGTGCAGTGATTCAGTGTATCAGACCTGCCGGTCGTCTCCACAGACCTGACGGTCAATCTCAGACCTGGTATCCTGTTTCAGACCTGCCGGTCTGTAAGGCAAACCTGCTGGGTTTGTCTTTTACTCAATGTAGGCACTGTCTGTTTGGACAGTTGTCTGTACTTTGAAGATTTCCTTTCTGGCTTATCCCGAAGTAGAAGGATCCGGTAGTACTGTTTTTCTGCAGCCTACAGTCTTTCCTCAGACTTGCATGGATATGGAAGTATTCAGTCTGTTTCTTTGGTATCATTCTCAACAGATACCCAAAATATCTTCTTGTACTAGTCGGCCTCTTGACTTGGCCGAATATCTTTTGGTAGTGAAGTAACCGGACTTCTTCCGGTTATTCTTGTCTTGTGAATAATCGGCTGTTTGATGGTTCCGGTTTTGAGCTTTGGCCGATTCTTCCTTTGTGCGGTCACGTTCAGAATGCTTTTGATCGGTATGGTGACTTGACCGATTCGGTTTCTTCAGTTGGTTTTCTTTTGTTCATCCGGTCCGGTTCCTTGTTCCTGCATGGGAAGTTTGTTTAAGTTAGGTTTATTTGAACCGGTATGAATTTATCTAACAATTTCTCCCTTTTTGATTATTTTATTTAAAATTATCAAAATCATGTAAGTTTGCAACCGTAGGCCGGTTGTTTTGTTTGGCCGGTTTTTTAAAAAGAAGACTTAGAGGATTTTTCGAAAAATTTTGAGAGAGAAGTTTTGGAAGAGTCTTTATCTTTTATCTAACAATTTCTCCCTTTTTGATTATTTTATTTAAAATTATCAAAATTATGTAGAAATGCAAAATAAGGCCGGATTCAAAAATAACTTTATATATATGTATAGATAACCGGAAAAGACAAGGTATAAAAACTAAGGCAAATAAGAAAAGGAAGGATAGTCCCTATTCAGAGTCTGTGAATTCGTAGGCGCTCTTCTTTTTCTTCGGTTGCGGTTGCGGTTGCGGTTGCCTGGTCTGTTGGGAGGGTCGTGGTCTTTTAGATCGGGACCGCAGCTGTTCTTCGACTTCGTCTTCGACTGGGTCGGCTTGCTGCGAAGTACCCGCAGTGATTGGTTCAGATATTTCATTTAGCATCTCGACTATCCGAACTTTCTTAGGAGCCGGCCTCTTTCTTTTTGTCGGTGCTGAAGCGGAGGCGGCCGCCCTCTTCTTTTTCTCGTTTTCCGTTGCATAGCCCGCCAGCCTTCGTGCCTCCCTGTCCAACCGTGCGGCATCCTCCGCAGCCTGACTTGCCACTTTTTCAGCATACCCTGGATATAAGATCTCGGCTCTTCTTATTCTTTCGGCTTCCAATTCTGCTTCGGTCAGTTGAGACGATCGCGGCGCCTCTTTGTCTTTGCCAGCTTCGGCGTCCAGCGCATCCTGGACCCTTTTAGCAACTAGAGCATCAGCCTCTATAGCCGCGGCATCTGCGTTCTCCTTAGCTTTTAGGATTTCGGCCATCTGTGCAGTAAGTGCCTTTACTTCGGCCACGAGATCTTCGTTTTTCTTTTCTAGTACCGAGACCCGGTCGATTGTCTGGTCGACCCGTTCGAAGTCCTTCTTTAATTCTGAGATTATGGCCTCCAGAGCTGCGGTTCGCTGAACACAGTTTTCGCGCTCACCGGCCTCTTCCCACAGTCCGGTGCTGAGCTCTGCTAGGCGTGCCTGATGTTGATCCATAAGCTGTTTTGTCACATCGGCGAACTGCAGGGCCGAATCAAATATTTTATTGCAACAATCCTTGAGCGGTTGAAACTTGGACACTTCGTGTACTTGAACGCGGTCATCGATCCGCTCTGAAATGGATGTTTCAAGCTGCTGAAGTCGGTCTTCAATCTGCCCTGATATGGACATTTCAAACTTCTTAAGTTGGTCATCAATCCTCCCCGAAACAGATGCTTCAAACTTTTGGAGCCGGTCATCAATCTGTTCTTTAGGAGGGGCCGAGGCGGTGGCTTCCGGTGGTGGAGAGGGAATTGATTGCTCGGTGGGATCAGGATCGGCTCTCTCACTGGAGTCTATCAGTGCAACATTCTCATTAGGGGGTTCTAATGTGACCGCATCCTCCAAGTTCGTTACCGCAGTTTCTGAGATTGGTACCTCGACATCTTCTAAAATTTGTACCTCAACAATTTTTGAAGTCGGTACCTCAACGTCTTCTTGCATCGGTGCCTCAATATCCCTTGGTGTCTCAACTTCCTCTCTTGAAGGTGTTGGGCAGTCAACTGGAAATTCTTCGATTACCGGAGCGGTGTAGACCGGTACTTGCTTTTGGATGCATATTGCTTCCAGCCGCTCTATTTCTTGACGTATTTCCAGTTTGCCCTTTTCAAGCTTTGATAATACTCGCGGTGCTATGGTAGACACCGATCCCCCTTCGGCATATTCCTCCTTAATCTTTCTGATGCGCCTTTTTTAATTTTCGAAGGTGGCTTCTCGGTATCAGGAGGCAAGTTCGGCATTGTACCTCCTGAATTGTGTTGGATATTGTGAGGCGGAAGATCATGTCCTCTACTTCCTCCAATCTGGCGATGCAATCCTGTTGCGAGGAGTTCGGTAGGATATCTCTATACTTTGTATTGAACCGGTACTCATGCCATTCCAAATATAAGTCTATGACGTCCTCGTCTCGCTTGTTGATGCCGTGAAAGATATTCTGGGCTAGTCTTTCGGCCTCGGCTTCGTCGGCCTCTTCCCTGTCGTGGCCTTCATCATTGGCTCCTGTATCGCCCCCTTCTTCACCCTCGGTGGTTTCAGGATTAGCGCTTTGTTCGGCATCGTTCGGACTCCGAGCCGAATGATCGTCGTCATGGACCGTTTCATCTTCGGTCCTTTCCGGGTCGGTTTCCTCAGGGGCCCACTCCTCATCCTCTGTTTGTTGTGGCGGGTCCGCGAAGGTTATCTTTTCTTTCCTCTTACCTCTGGTCTTTGCTTTTGCCGGGGCATCTTTCTTCGCGGCTTTCTTCTTTCGGCCACCTGTGGAACTGGAGGCCGACTGCGTTTCTGGAAGAAATTGCCTCGATCGAATGATGCAACGTTTTATTAGCTCAACACCGGGACCGACGTTGAGGTTCAAGTGAATGAAGATCTTACCGAGGGGCACGGCATATCCCCATGACCGGGTTGAATCCGGTCTCACCATGTCCATGAGGTTGCCGAAAACTGCTCTTGCCCAGTTAACCTCTTTTCCTTCCAGCAGACCGATTAGCATCTTGATTTTGTCTTTGGTGAGGTTGCTGAAGTTTCCTCCCCTTGCCAGTATCGCCCTGGCGAAAACGTCACATGCCGGAATATATTCCGGCTTCAGCATATTTTTACATCCGGATGTCTTGATTGGCTCAGTGGTTGCCGATAAGAAGCGGCACGCTGTCTCAAAGGTGTCATTGTCTATTTCTGCCTTTGCATCCTGGCCAGTTGTTGGGAGACGCAAGCTTTCGGCCACCGAAGCTTCGGTGATCTCGATTTGGGAACTGCAAACCGTTGCGATGATCCTGTCGTAGGAGACGCTTGCGGTGTTGAAGAATTCTTCGACCGCTTCCTTATAAATTACGTGAGGACCGCCTAAGAAATATCCCAGACCGGTCTTAATCAGCTTATCAATAACGTCCTTTGCTTCGGTTGTCCCATTCTGCCGGATTTCCTCGAAATCCACTTAAGAGTATAGTTTGAACAGCGCCGAATCACGACCCATGTTGAAGAGTTTGAGAATGAGGGAAAACGGCTTCAAAGAGTTTAGAAAAGTTAGAGAGATAAAGTGAATTCGCGTGAGAATGAAAGAAATGACCGAAGGCCCCCTTTTATAGTCACGGTTTGGAAACCCAACCGTCCCATCATGAATGGGCGGGAATTTTCCCTCCAAGATGAAAGTACGCCAAACTATGGGCGGTTAAGTGTGAAAAGGTGGGCGGCAACTTTGGGCGGGAGATTTCCCTCCAAAACCCTTAGCCTATGTCATGGATGACGCTTTCTTTTCTTTGAGACCGAATGAATAATCGGTTTCTAAGTCTAATCAGACATTTCGATTAACAGTTTTGATCAGATTTTATGAAACCGGATAAGAACGAGTTAATATTCGGTTACTTAGATAAATGCGCAAAGAGTAGAGAGACACGGTCATTGAAACTGAAACGATATTTTATTCAAGAGACCGATACGAAAGAGTACATAGAGAAAGCCGATAGAATGATACGAAAGATAGACATTTAAGCAGTAAGCACCATTCTGGAATACTTTTCCACCACCGCATCTGCATCAAGAATGTTTGAGGGGGATGCCGGCGTGCCCGGTCCAAAATCTGGCCGGTACTTGAGAATCAACTTGCTGATGTGAGGTGCAAAGCCGAGACCTTTCTTGGTCAGCACTATATTCCTCAAGTTTTGAAAAAGGACCGCTGACCAATTGATGGGCGTTTGGTGGTAGATGTGGGTCATGATGTTGTAGGTATTCTTTGAATACCGCTGATTTGGAGATTGGCACAGAATGGATCGAGTGACAATCTCAAGAAGTAGTTGAGTACTACGACCGAGGCGGGTTTTTAACCCATGGGTTTCCACCGGATCAAGGGTTGCAGAGCAGCGTAACCCATAGTAGTATTCATCAAGTCCCTCCATGGTTGGGAAATCAGAGAACCCTTCTTTGGGCAGATTGAAGAGGGTGGCAAATTCGGCTTCATCAAGCCGGAAGGTATGATTCCTTACAGTGGTGACAATGCGATCGCCCCAGTTGCAGG
This sequence comes from Impatiens glandulifera, assembly GCF_907164915.1. Classification (NCBI taxonomy): domain Eukaryota; kingdom Viridiplantae; phylum Streptophyta; class Magnoliopsida; order Ericales; family Balsaminaceae; genus Impatiens; species Impatiens glandulifera. The sequence continues at coordinate 17,716 of NW_025919165.1, forward strand.
CATTTCTGAAGAAAGAATTCCTTGACATCCTCAATCAGAATAGGACCGGATTCTTCGAGGAATGTTTGAAGGCCGGTAACAATAAGGCTTTCAAACATGTGTTTCTTTGGATGGTCATAGTCCCATTCTGCCAGACATGAGTCGAAATCGACGCTTAAAAAATTTCCCAAAGTTCGACTCGGCATGATTATGATGTTGAGAGAGAGATTCAAGAGATGTTCAAGATGAATACAAGTGTTTTGCACTTTTGGATGTGATAAAATGAAGGGAGATTGGCTCCTTATATAGGATCGGTTTTGGAGGGAAAATCTGTGCATTGATGGTCAGTTTTGTTTTATTAAGGAAGAGAATCTTTCCCTTTTCAAGATGCATGGGGAAGCGGCAGATTGCAAGGCTCGAGGTAAATATTAGTTGGGAGGTGACCAGATTAGTTGGAAATTAAATATGTAGGTGGTTGGGAGTTATCTCATTAATTGGGATTGTCTCATTAAATGCATTTAACACATAAACGATATTGATTAGATAGAAACCGAAAATGGTAGAGACAATACCGAAAATGACATTCAGGAACGATGAAAAACATATGAAATCAAGAGACATTAATAAAGCCGAAATAGTCATGAAGGAAGCCGATATGATCAAAATGGAGTTGGTTAAGAATGCATCCGGTGCATGAAGCAAAACGACCGGATGCAGGAAGGAGTAACTTAATGGCCGCGGGGATTGGAGTTCCTCCTCCTCCACTCTCTCTCAACTCGATCGTAGAATGAGTCGATGACTTCTCTGGTGAACACCTGACTATGGGTCAAACCTTCGCCGGGACAGGTTGGAACTCCAAGCTCCTCAAAAAGTCGGGTTATCTGGGGAACGAAAGCCACTGACCGGGTGCCGATTATCCAAATAAGGACGTCGAACAGCACCCTAGACCAATTGACCGGCGTTCTGGTGATGATGGCTGCCATCATGTTGAACGTTGCCGTGCAGTAGATGTTGGTGACATCTTTTCCAAGGATGCCCCTTCCTATTATATCATTGAGGAGCTGGTACTCAGCCCTCAAAGGAGATTTGGAACCATGATCAGCAACAGGCTCGTCCGACCGAGCTAGGGCGAGAGAGACCTCTGCCTTAGTATCGGCCGGAGGGTTTAGGTCTGTTAGCCCTTGTTTGGGCAGATCGAAGCACCGAGCGAAGTCCTGCTCGGTGAAGTCAAAGAGAATACCCCCAACCTTAGATTGGATGTGGGTCTCAAAGTGGGGTGTCCCCCGGTATACCCTGGCGTTGTTGTAAAATTCCAAGACAGATTGAGGATAGATGATTTGCTTGTCATCCAGGAAATACTGGAGGCCAGTATCTTCCAGTTGTTTGATCATCCGATACAGCTCATAATGATCGGTATCGGAGCAAGATTCAAAGTCTACTTGGAGAATGTTTGTGAAGATAGACATGGTTAGGTTGCCTTAGAGAGAGGATGTTCTTGTGAGATTTTTGCCTTAGTGATGGAAAGAGTGTATTGTTTTGTGAGTGTTTGAGTGAAAGAGTGCTTCCTTTAAATACTGGTTTTGGGGCTAACCTATTATCCGGGCATTAAATGAGATGAAGTATATTAACCGCAGGATAAGAATCTTTGCATAAAATATGCAGTTTTGCAGGTCTAGGTGTCGGTCATAGGCCTGGACTGTGAAAGATATCAAAAGATCTTCACGTCTTTTTAGGCGCGACCAGGTTTATTCTGAAAAGGCAATGATGCAGAGCAGAGACCTTTAACCTCTGATAACTATTCCTCTTCTGTTTGAAATTCAAATAATCTGGGGTAGCCTTCTTCCGAACCGGTCAGGTATCAGTTGTTCATCCCGATGCGGTTATTTGGTGCATGCACCAAGTAGCCGGTCGGTTTACTTTCTCTGATAGACTGGGCGGTTCTTCCGCAAACACCCCGAAGATTCAAAGTTCAACTTCTTAGGAAGAATTATCGGTTTGTCTGTCTGAACCGATTTCCCTTTAATTATCCTTTGGAAGGATTTGGCTAATGTCGGTTAAGCCGAGAGTAAGTCTAAATTGAGAAAACTTAGCTTCCTGCAGCGGCTTTGTGAAGATATCGGCTACTTGCTGATCGGTCGGTACGTATTCCAGCCGGATATGCTTCAGCGTGACATGCTCTCGGATGAAGTGATGTCTGATGTCGATGTGCTTGGTTCTGGAGTGGAGAACCGGGTTGTAGGTGATCGCAATGGCACTTGTGTTGTCACAGAAGATCGGTGACTCTTCGGCTATGATACCGAAGTCCTTCAGCTGCTGTTGAATCCAGAGGAGTTGAGAGCAGCAGCTTCCGGCCGCCAAGTATTCAGCCTCTGCGGTAGATGTAGCCACCGATGTCTGTTTCTTGCTGTGCCATGACACCAGTCGGTCACCTAGGAACTGACATGTTCCACTGGTGCTTTTCCTGTCGATCTTGCACCCTGCATAGTCTGCGTCTGAATAGCTTGTCAGATTAAAGGATGAGTCTTTTGGGTACCACAGACCGACGTCAGGAGTGCCTTTCAGATACTTCAGTATCCTCTTTGCGGCTGTGTAATGGGATTGCTTTGGATTTGCTTGGAATCTCCCACACACACCAACTGCAAACAGGATGTCCGGTCTACTTGCTGTCAGATACAATAGGGAGCCGATCATGCCCCGGTATGCAATCTGATCTACTGATTGGCCTTCATCATCTCTGTCCAGTTTAATGGATGAACTCATTGGGGTGGCCGCCGAGGAGCATGTGTCCATACCGAATTTCTTCAGAAGCTCCTTGGTATATTTAGGTTGACTGATGAATGTTCCTTCCTTGAGTTGTTTAACCTGAAGACCTAGGAAGAAACTTAATTCTCCCATCATACTCATTTCAAATTTGTCAGTCATCATTTTTGAGAACTTGTCACAGAGCTTTGGATCGTTGGAACCGAAAATAATATCATCTACATAAATTTGAACAAGTAGGATATGTTCCTTCTTTTCAAACTTAAACAAGGTTTTATCCACCGAACCGATGGTGAAATCATGCTCTAATAAAAATGCGGTTAGCGTATCATACCAGGCCCTAGGTGCTTGCTTTAGACCATATAAAGCTTTGTTCAGCCGGTATACATGGTTTAGAAATGCAGCATTTTTGAAACCGGGTGGCTGTTCAACGTACACTTCTTCACGTATATCACCGTTCAGAAATGCACTTTTAACATCCATTTGAAAAACTTTGAAATTTTTGAAAGCAGCTAATGCAAGAAAAATCCTAATGGCTTCAATCCTGGCTACAGGAGCAAATGACTCTTCAAAGTCAATGCCTTCTTCCTGTTTGTAACCTTGAGCCACTAATCTGGCTTTGTTCCTCGTGACCAAACCGTCCTCATTGAGTTTGTTTCTGAATACCCATCTTGTTCCTATGACCGATTGATCTTTCGGTCTGGGAACTAAGTACCAGACTTTACTACTCTCGAACTGGTTTAGCTTTTCTTGCATTCCCAAGATCCAATCCGGATCTGACAATGCTTCATCTATTCTTTTCGGTTCAATCTGGGATATAAAAGCAGAGTTAAAATATCCTTCCAGAAGTTGACTCCTAGTTCGAACAGGTTCTGAAGGGTCACCTATAATTTGCTCAGGAGGATGTTTACTATTTCTTCTGAGATTCAGTTCAGGAGTGTCTACCAGATTACCGGTAACTTGACCAAGGCTAGACATGTCGGTAGGTTGACCGAGATTGTCAGACCGACCGACTTTCTCGGATTGGACCGAAGTGTCAGCTTCCTGTTGTGAAACAGCTTGATCCGGCTGGGTATCAATATTACCCATTAGGTCATGGACAAACCGCCTGAAGACCGGAGTCTCATCTTCACTGTCAGAATGAATATCATTATTTTCAAATCTGTTGTGTAGATCAAAGCATGAAGCAGTGTTGCTTTCAACCGATTCATCGAAAACAACGTGAATTGTTTCCTCCATGGTTGCAGTTCTATTATTATATACTCTATATGCTTTACTTACTGCCGAGTATCCAAGCATGATGCCGGTATCGGTCTTTGCATCAAAAGCGGTGAGTTGGGTTTTACCATTTATATGAATATAACATTTACAACCGAAAATCCTAAGGTACTTGAGTTTAGGAACTCTGTTAAAATAAACCTCATACGGTGTTTTGTTGTGAAATCCGTTTATTAAAGACCGGTTTTGTGTATGGCATGCAGTGTTGATAGCCTCAGCCCAGAATTTCTGAGCAATGCCGGAATCGGCTATCATAGACCGTGCGGCTTCCTTGAGAGTTCGGTTTCTTCTCTCGGCCAGGCCATTTTGTTGAGGGGTCCTAGCACTAGACAACTCGTGTCGAATGCCGGATTCATCAAGATATGCAGTTAATGTACTATTAGTAAATTCGGTACCTCGATCACTTCGAATGCTATTGATACGAGTTGATTTTTCATTTTGCAACCGCTTAAGAAGTGTGATCAGGTTTGATACAGCTTCACGTTTAGATGGTAGAAATATCACCCATGTATATCTAGAATAATCATCAATAACTACCATGGTGTAAAGCATGCCTCCTAGGCTAATGACCTGAATTGGTCCAAATAAATCCATGTGTAGAAGATCTAGACACCGGCTAGATTGAATATTTCCTTTACTCTTAAAAGATGACCTAGTTTGTTTACCCATCTGGCATGCTGAACAAACCTTATCCTGGTTAAATACTATATCAGGAATACCTTCAACTAGCTTTTTACCGCGAATGTAGTTTAAGGTTTTCATGTTTAGATGGTTTAGTCTCTTGTGCCATAGCCAAGTTTGATCGGTCTTAGCTATCATGCATATAGGATATTCTATTCTTGTTTTCCAGTCTACCTTATAAATGTTACCTATCCTATTTCCGGTTAGTAGTACAATACCTTGAGAGTCCTTAACTAAACATGCATGTTTAAGGATTCTACCGTGTATCCGGCGTCACACATCTGACTGATGCTAAGTAGGTTAAAACGTAGGTTTTCAACTAAAAGTACATTATCAATAGTTAGGTTTCCATGGACAATCTTACCCTTGCCCACAGTTTTACCCTTTGAGTTGTCACCGAAGGTAATTAGAGCACCGGTTACTGATCTGATGTCGATTAGCAAATTGCTGTTTCCGGTCATGTGCCTGGAGCAACCGCTGTCCAAGAACCATTCGGAATTTCCTAGCCGTTTCTTTGGATCCTGCAAAATGTACATATTTACAACTGTTTGGTACCCACATTTACTTGGGTCCACATGCGATTAGTCCCTTAGGTATCCAAACCTTGATGAACCAGACAGTCTTCTTTGCTAGGGTTTTAACTGTCCTTTTGGCACTCGGTCTCGTGTATTTCGGTTTTCCTTCAGATGACCTAAATGGAGATGGTCTTTGATTCGGTGATCTATAGTTTGACCTACGTGGCTCAGGAAAATCTTTCTTATATTTGAGGATTTCTGCTTTCCTTTTCTCAAGGTCAAGCCATGAATCGGTTGGGCCAACATAATCGTATTTTAGCTTCTCTTCCCTATAATATGCGGTTTCCTCTTCTTCGGCTGTCCAGGTGCTCTTAAGGAATTTTATAAAGGGGAGGTTTCCTTTTGTAAGCCTGGCTTTCTCTATGGTTTTTCGGTCTTTGGAGCTATTCCCTGTGTATCCTAGACCACGCTTACAACGAGGATGCCTATAGTGTTTATTCATATCCTTTACTATATCGCTAGATCTTTTATAGGCGGCCATCGTATATTGAAATCGGGCATTTTCTTCCTCGGTTAGGTCTCTAGTCGGTTCACTAGGTTGTTCGGTCTTGGGATCTAGCTCGGTTTCTAGGGTGTGGATATCATCAGGTTGTATGACTTCCGGTTCGGTTATGATGGGTACCTCTGGTTCTATTGATATAGGTACTATGGGATCGGTCTTGATGTTGAGGTGTTTAGGTAACATGGTCAATAGGTTCTTATATTCTTCTACCATGTCATTCAATGCTTCATATAACTCATCTTTAGTAAATTCATCATAGGGAGAATCGAATACCTGTTCCTCATTGGCCATGAGGCACGTGAGTTCATCGTCGCTGTCACTGCGAGCCCACAAACTTCCTCCATCGTCGGCTATCAGTGCTTTCGGTACCTCACTTCCCTCACCGGCTTGTTGATAATTATTTCTGTCATTTTGATAGTCTGGTTTCTGGGTATCCCTTCTTGGTTTCCTGCATTCCCACTTAAAATGTCCCATACAGTTACAGTTGTAGCATCTTACATTGGATTTGTCACCATGGTAGTTGTTTGTCGGTTGGCTCCTTTTCATGAACCTCCCAAACTTTTGTGCGAGCATGGCCATGGTGTCCTCTGTAAACTGTTCGGCTGTTCTGATAGGTGCAGGTGCAGGAGCCGGTATCGGTGCAGGTGTGGGTGCAGGAGCAGGTACAGTCGGTTCTGTAGATGTGATTAGTGCCCTGGTTGACGTTGAGGCCGAGACTTCCTCTTCGGTTCTGGATTTCATTTCGAACTCGTATGCCTTTAGATCTTCGAATACATCGTATAGTTTCATCTTACGTAGGCTCTTTGATTCCCTCATTACCATTGTCTTTATATCCCAAGCACTTGGAAGAGATCTCAAAGCTTTCATAACTACCTCTTTGTTCTCATACTTTTTGCCCAGAGTT
>NW_025919166.1:0-58182 GCF_907164915.1 Impatiens glandulifera
TAAACATTAACCATTGAGCATTGAGCATTGAGCATTGAGCATTGAGCATTGAGCATTGAGCATTGAGCATTGAGCATTGAGCATTGAGCATTGAGCATTGAGCATTTAGCATTGAGCATTGAGCATTGAGCATTGAGCATTGAGCATTGAGCATTGATCATTAAGCATTGAGCATTGAGCATTGAGCATTGAGCATTAAGCATTGAGCATTGAGCATTGAGCATTGAGCATTGAGCATTGAGCATTGATCATTGATCATTAAGCATTGAGCATTGATCATTAAGCATTGAGCATTGAGCATTGAGCATTAAGCATTAAGCATTAAGGATTAAGCATTAAGCATTAAGCATTAAGAATTAATCATGAAACATTAATCATCAAGCTTCAAGCATCAATCATCAAGCTTCAAGCATCAAGCATCAAGCATCAATGGGTACATTATACATTAACCATTGAGCATTGAGCAATGAGCATTGAGCATTGAGCATTGAGCATTGAGCATTGAGCATTGAGCATTGAGCATTGAGCATTGAGCATTGAGCATTTAGCATTGAGCATTGAGCATTGAGCATTGAGCATTGAGCATTGAGCATTGAGCATTGAGCATTGAGCATTGAGCATTGAGCATTGAGCATTGAGCATTGAGCATTGAGCATTGAGCATTGAGCATTGAGCATTGAGCATTGAGCATTGAGCATTGAGCATTGAGCATTGAGCATTGAGCATTGAGCATTGAGCATTGAGCATTGAGCATTGAGCATTGAGCATTGAGCATTGAGCATTAAGCATTGAGCATTAGGCATTGAGCATTGAGCATTGAGCATTGAGCATTGAGCATTGAGCATTGAGCATTGAGCATTGAGCATTGAGCATTGAGCATTGAGCATTGAGCATTGAGCATTGAGCATTGAGCATTGAGCATTGAGCATTGAGCATTGAGCATTGAGCATTGAGCATTGAGCATTGAGCATTGAGCATTGAGCATTGAGCATTGAGCATTGAGCATTGAGCATTGAGCATTGAGCATTGAGCATTGAGCATTGAGCATTGAGCATTGAGCATTGAGCATTGAGCATTGAGCATTGAGCATTGAGCACTGAGCATTAAGCATTAAGCATTGAGCATTGAGCATTAAGCATTAAGCATTAAGAATTAAGCATTAAGCATTAAGCATTAATCATGAAACATTAATCATCAAGCTTCAAGCATCAATCATCAAGCTTCAAGCATCAAGCATCAATGGGTACATTATACATTAACCATTGAGCATTGAGCATTGAGCATTGAGCATTGAGCATTGAGCATTGAGCATTGAGTATTGAGCATTGAGCATTGAGCATTGAGCATTGAGCATTGAGCATTGAGCATTGAGCATTGAGCATTGAGCATTGAGCATTGAGCATTGAGCATTGAGCATTGAGCATTAGGCATTAGGCATTGAGCATTGAGCATTGAGCATTGAGCATTGAGCATTGAGCATTGAGCATTGAGCATTGAGCATGGAGCATTGAGCATTGAGCATTGAGCATTGAGCATTGAGCATTGAGCATTGAGCTTTGAGCATTGAGCATTGAGCATTGAGCATTGAGCATTGAGCATTGAGCATTGAGCATTGAGCATTGAGCATTGAGCATTGAGCATTGAGCATTAAGCATTAAGCATTAAACATTAAGCATTAAGCATTAAGCATTAAGCATTAAGCATTAAGAATTAATCATGAAACATTAATCATCAAGCTTCAAGCATCAATCATCAAGCTTCAAGCATCAAGCATCTAGCATCAATGGGTACATTATACATTAATCATTGAGGATTGAGCATTGAGGATTGAGCATTGAGCATTGAGCATTGAGCATTGAACATTGAGCATTGAGCATTGAGCATTGAGCATTTAGCATTGAGCATTGAGCATTGAGCATTGAGCATTGAGCATTGAGCATTGAGCATTGAGCATTGAGCATTGAGCATTGAGCATTGAGCATTGAGCATTGAGCATTGAGCATTGAGCATTGAGAATTAGGCATTGAGCATTGAGCATTGAGCATTGAGCATTGAGCATTGAGCATTGAGCATTGAGAATTGAGCATTGAGCATTGAGCATTGAGCATTGAGCATTGAGCATTAGGCATTGAGCATTGAGCATTGAGCATTGAGCATTGAGCATTGAGCATTGAGCATTGAGCATTGAGCATTGAGCATTGAGCATTGAGCATTGAGCATTGAGCATTGAGCATTGAGCATTGAGCATTGAGCATTGAGCATTGAGCATTGAGCATTGAGCATTGAGCATTGAGCATTGAGCATTGAGCATTGAGCATTGAGCATTGAGCATTGAGCATTGAGCATTGAGCATTGAGCATTGAGCATTGAGCATTAAGCATTGAGCATTGAGCATTGAGCATTAAGCATTAAGCATTAAGCATTAAGAATTAAGCATTAAGCATTAAGCATTAATCATGAAACATTAATCATCAAGCTTCAAGCATCAATCATCAAGCTTCAAGCATCAAGCATCAAGCATCAATGGGTACATTATACATTAACCATTGAGCATTGAGCATTGAGCATTGAGCATTGAGCATTGAGCATTGAGCATTGAGCATTGAGCATTGAGCATTGAGCATTGAGCATTGAGCATTGAGCATTGAGCATTGAGCATTGAGCATTGAGCATTGAGCATTGAGCATTGAGCATTGAGCATTGAGCATTGAGAATTAAGCAATAAGCAATGAGCATTGAGCATTGAGCATTGAGCATTGAGCATTGAGCATTGAGCATTGAGCATGGAGCATGGAGCATTGAGCATTGAGCATTGAGCATTGAGCATTGAGCATTGAGCATTGAGCATTGAGCATTGAGCATTGAGCATTGAGCATTGAGCATTGAGCATTGAGCATTGAGCATTGAGCATTGAGCATTGAGCATTGAGCATTGAGCATTGAGCATTGAGCATTGAGCATTGATCATTAAGCATTGAGCATTGAGCATTGAGCATTGAGCATTAAGCATTAAGCATTAAGCATTAAGCATTAAGCATTAAGAATTAATCATGAAACATTAATCATCAAGCTTCAAGCATCAATCATCAAGCTTCAAGCATCAAGCATCAATGGGTACATTATACATTAATCATTGAGCATTGAGCATTGAGCATTGAGCATTGAGCATTGAGCATTGAGCATTGAGCATTGAGCATTGAGCATTAGGCATTGAGCATTGAGCATTGAGCATTGAGCATTGAGCATTGAGCATTGAGCATTGAGCATTGAGCATTGAGCATTGAGCATTGAGCATTGAGCATTGAGCATTGAGCATTGAGCATTGAGCATTGAGCATTGAGCATTGAGCATTGAGCATTGAGCATTGAGCATTGAGCATTGAGCATTGAGCATTGAGCATTGAGCATTGAGCATTGAGCATTGAGCATTGAGCATTGGGCATTGAGCATTGAGCATTGAGCATTGAGCATTGAGCATTGAGCATTGAGCATTGAGCATTGAGCATTGAGCATTGAGCATTGAGCATTGAGCATTGAGCATTGAGCATTGAGCATTGAGCATTGAGCATTGAGCATTGAGCATTGAGCATTGAGCATTGAGCATTGAGCATTGAGCATTGAGCATTGAGCATTGAGCATTGAGCATTGAGCATTGAGCATTGAGCATTGAGCATTGAGCATTGAGCATTGAGCATTGAGCATTGAGCATTGAGCATTGAGCATTGAGCATTGAGCATTGAGCATTGAGCATTGAGCATTGAGCATTGAGCATTGAGCATTGAGCATTGAGCATTGAGCATTGAGCATTGAGCATTGAGCATTGAGCATTGAGCATTGAGCATTGAGCATTGAGCATTGAGCATTGAGCATTGAGCATTGAGCATTGAGCATTGAGCATTGAGCATTGAGCATTGAGCATTGAGCATTGAGCATTGAGCATTGAGCATTGAGCATTGAGCATTGAGCATTGAGCATTGAGCATTGAGCATTGAGCATTGAGCATTGAGCATTGAGCATTGAGCATTGAGCATTGAGCATTGAGCATTGAGCATTGAGCATTGAGCATTGAGCATTGAGCATTGAGCATTGAGCATTGAGCATTGAGCATTGAGCATTGAGCATTGAGCATTGAGCATTGAGCATTGAGCATTGAGCATTGAGCATTGAGCATTGAGCATTGAGCATTGAGCATTGAGCATTGAGCATTGAGCATTGAGCATTGAGCATTGAGCATTGAGCATTGAGCATTGAGCATTGAGCATTGAGCATTGAGCATTGAGCATTGAGCATTGAGCATTGAGCATTGAGCATTGAGCATTGAGCATTGAGCATTGAGCATTGAGCATTGAGCATTGAGCATTGAGCATTGAGCATTGAGCATTGAGCATTGAGCATTGAGCATTGAGCATTGAGCATTGAGCATTGAGCATTGAGCATTGAGCATTGAGCATTGAGCATTGAGCATTGAGCATTGAGCATTGAGCATAGAGCATTAAGCATTGAGCATTAAGCATTGAGCATTGAGCATTAAGCATTAAGCATTAAGAATTAAGCATTAAGCATTAAGCATTAATCATGAAACATTAATCATCAAGCTTCAAGCATCAATCATCAAGCTTCAAGCATCAAGCATGAAGCATCAATGGGTACATTATACATTAACCATTGAGCATTGAGCATTGAGCATTGAGAATTGAGCATTGAGCATTGAGCATTGAGCATTGAGCATTGAGCATTGAGCATTGAGCATTGAGCATTGAGCATTGAGCATTGAGCATTGAGCATTGAGCATTGAGCATTAGGCATTAGGCATTAGGCATTGAGCATTGAGCATTGAGCATTGAGCATTGAGCATTGAGCATTGAGCATTGAGCATTGAGCATTGAGCATTGAGCATTGAGCATTGAGCATTGAGCATTGAGCATTGAGCATTGAGCATTGAGCATTGAGCATTGAGCATTGAGCATTGAGCATTGAGCATTGAGCATTGAGCATTGAGCGTTGAGCATTGAGCATTGAGCATTGAGCATTGAGCATTGAGCATTGAGCATTGAGCATTGAGCATTGAGCATTGAGCATTGAGCATTGAGCATTGAGCATTGAGCATTGAGCATTGAGCATTGAGCATTGAGCATTGAGCATTGAGCATTGAGCATTGAGCATTGAGCGTTGAGCATTGAGCGTTGAGCATTGAGCGTTGAGCATTGAGCGTTGAGCGTTGAGCATTGAGCATTGAGCATTGAGCATTGAGCATTGAGCATTGAGCATTGAGCATTGAGCATTGAGCATTGAGCATTGAGCATTGAGCATTGAGCATTGAGGATTGAGGATTGATCATTGAGGATTGATCATTGATCATTGAGCATTGAGCGTTGAGCATTGAGCATTAAGTATTAAGCGTTAAGCGTTAAGCGTTAAGCGTTAAGCGTTAAGCGTTAAGCGTTAAGCGTTAAGCGTTAAGCGTTAAGCGTTAAGCGTTAAGCGTTAAGCGTTAAGAGTTAAGAGTTAGGCGTTAAGCATTAAGCGTTAAGCGTTAAGCGTTAAGCGTTAAGCGTTAAGCGTTAAGCGTTAAGCGTTAAGCATTAAACATTATGCATCATGCATCAAGCATCAAGCATCAAGCATCAAGCATCAAGCATCAAGCATCAAGCATCAAGCATCAAGCATCAAGCATCAAGCATCAAGCATCAAGCATCAAGCATCAAGCATCAAGCATCAAGCATCAATCATCAATCATCAAGCATCAAGCATCAAGCATCAAGCATCAAGCATCAAGCATCAAGCATCAAGCATCAAGCATCAAGCATCAAGAATCAAGCATCAAGCATCAAGCATCAAGCATCAAGAATCAAGCATCAAGCATTAGGCATCATGCATTAATTATTAAGCATTAATTATTAAGCATTGAGCATTAAGTATTAAGCATTAAGCATTGAGCATTAAGCATTGAGCATTGAGCATTGAGCATTGAGCATTGAGCATTGAGCATTAAGCATTAAGCATTAAGCATTAAGCATTAAGCATTAAGCATTAAGCATTAAGCATTAAGCATTAAGCATTAAGCATTAAGCATTAAGCATTAAGCATTAAGCATTAAGCATTAAGCATTAAGCATTAAGCATTAAGCATTAAGCATTAAGCATTAAGCATTAAGCATTAAGCATTAAGCATTAAGCATTAAGCATTAAGCATTAAGCATTAAGCATTAAGCATTAAGCATTAAGCATTAAGCATTAAGCATTAAGCATTAAGCATTAAGCATTAAGCATTAAGCATTAAGCATTAAGCATTAAGCATTAAACATTAAGCATTTACTAAGTTGTTGTTCAAATGAATATTTCAAATTTGACGATTTTGAAATTAAAAAACGTGTAATTTCTTTGACATTATTTTCATAAAAATTTGTAGAACCAATATCTTCAAAAAGATATTATGAAATAGATGAAAAAGAAAATTTATAAAGTCTTTGTATGACTTATAACAAATTTTATAATAATGATATGAAAATTGAATCATACTTCGATTAAAAATTAATGTGACAATTATATATGTCATGAAGACAATGAAAATTATTTAATTACGTGTCTTTTGTACGATATTTTTATTGTTGAAAATTACGATAAAAATGATTAAAATCCATTAAGGTCGTAATTGCACTATACGAAATATCATGTTGTTATCAAATGATATATTTATATTATTAAATGAAAAAATTTACGTTCGCAAGTGAATATTGTTTACACTTGGAAGTGCAATCCACGGATGGAAATCTTCTATGAAAATTATGATTAATATATTAAACGTTATAATCTACGAAAAATAAAACATTTTTATGAAAAATATGTAATTGAATACACGAATACAGAATAGTTGAAAGACATTTTGTCTACTAGTTAGCCAAGTAAACAATATTTTCATAAAAAATAATTTAAATTGTAAGCATTTACGAATCACTATGCTTCTTATTAGAAGAAGTTCCAATGTTATCTAAGAATGTACAAACGGGAATTTTTAACTATTGTTTTGGGTCAAATTATTTTGACTAAGGGTCAAACTATTCTAACTAACGATATTTTGATGATGAGTTTATATAAAACATAAATAAGAAGGAAACTAAGTTGTCTAATTGTTTTTGTGCAGGTGCATCAAAACATGTTAAGTTTGACTTAGCTTGAATCAGGTTTATTAGACGTATTGGTTATTAGGCGTACGTAGTTAGTCGTGTAGATTAACAGACGTAGTTAGACGTGTAGTCTAACAGATATGTAGTTAGACGTGTAGTCCAACAGATACGTAGTTAGACGTATAGTCTAACAGACGTAGTTAGGCGTGCAGTCTAAAAGATATGTAGTAAGACGTGTAGTCTAACAGAGACGTAGTTAGACGTGCAGTCTAACAGATACGTAGTTAGACGTGTAGTCTAATAGATACATAGTTAGACATGCAGTCTAACGTGTTGGGTCAAATTATTTGACTAAGTGTTGAAATAGTTTGACTATTGGAATTTTGATGATGAAATGATGAATGGACTCTATATGCGTCTAATTGTTTTTGATACATGTGTATTGAAATCAGATTTCATTAGACTTGGTTCTAATGAGGTTCATTAGACCGATTTGGTATTAGATCCACGGTGTTAGACGTGCAGTCTAACTAGCAAAGTTGGACGTACATTCTAACTAGAGTAATTAGACGTGCATTCTAACTCATGGAGTTAGACATGCAGTCTAATAGACACGTAATTAGACGTGCAGTCTAACTCATGGTGTTAGACGTGCAGTCTAATAGACACGTAATTGGATGTGCAGTCTAACTCGTGGAGTTAGACGTGCAGTCTAATGAATTCGTAATTTGACATGCAGTCTAACTCATGGAGTTAGACGTGTAGTCTAATGAATTGTGAAAGTTAGACGTGTAGTCTAACTCCTTCAGACTAGTCTGAAGTTGAACCGTAATTAGACGTGCAGTCTAACTCATGGAGTTAGACGTGCAATCTAATAGAAAGAGAAAGTTAGACGTGCAGTCTAATTAGTGAAAGTTAGACGTGTAGTCTAACTCCTTCATATTAGTCTAAAGTGATTATAATTAGACGTAAGTGTAATCCCATTAGACCAGGCGGTCAAATGGATTATGTTATTAGACGGGGATGTTCAATTTTATTAGACGAGGTTGTCTAATTGAAATACGTCTAATTTCTTGCTTAAGTAGTTGCTTGAAGCTAGCATCCGTCTACCCACGTGCTATAGGTTTATACTACTCCTGCTCCACTTTCTAGTGAAGATCAGTACGACAGCCGATGCAACCAATCAACCAATTACACGTAAGAAAATATCCTTCCCACTACTTGTTTTGTAGGTAAATCTATGAAGAATATTCAGCGCAATACCTGTTGTGTACGACCACGATCCTTGTATTTAGAGTTTGTTGTGTACTATGGAGGCATTCCAATGGAAGAGTGCGACGTATCATTATAATGATTCGACCATTGGTACCTATGCCTTATTTAAAGATTCTTAAGGATAACGGACGAACGGCCAGAATTACAGAGAGAGAATTCAATCGATCATTTTGATATCCAAATTACTCGAACTGTTAGCTGCTTTCTTGCTTTACTGTGTTTTAATCAAGAGAGGGTTAGAATCAAAAGCATCCTTTAGCTGAGTGATATTCTTCATCTTGTAAGTTGAACAGAGTGTGTTCTGTTCAACAGTGAGCTAAGTGTGTGCAAATTGTATTTGATTCAAAGCATATTATAGTGAATCCTTCTGGTGGTTGGAAGAAGAGGTGACGTAGGAGAGTTTGCTCCGAACATCCATAAACAAACTGTTGTGTTGTTCATTACTGTCATCTTCTCATTCTTCATCTTAAACTTCAAACCTAAGTAAACATTTCAGCACTTGATTCTGTTTCAAATGATTAAAAGGGTTTGCGTAGAATAGAAAGTGAATTAAATCCCTAACAAGATTTCTTTCAAACCGTTTTTCATAAGCCTTCATCAATCGCCAGACCCCCGTCTCTATTGATTAAGTCGATCCTATCATAACGGATACGTAGTTAAACATGGAATCGAACAGATACGTAGTTAGACGTGTAGTCTAACATATATGTAGTTAGACGTGCAGTCTAACAGACGTTATTAGACATAGAGTCTAATGGATACGTAGTTAAATGTGCAGACTAACAAATCTATAGTTAGACGTTTAGTCTAACGGATACGTAGTTAGACGTGTAGTCTAACCGACGTAGTTAAACGTGCAGTCTAACAGATACGTAGTTAGACGTGGAGTCTAACAGACATAGTTAGACGTGCAGTCTAATAGATACATAGTTAGATGTGCAGTCTAATGGATATGTAGTTAGACGTGTAGTCTAACGGATACGTAGTTAGACGTGTAGTCTAACAGATACGTAGTTAGATGTGCAGTTTAATAGACATAGTTAGACGTACCGTCTAACAAATAAGTAGTTAGACGTGTAGTCTAACGGATACGTAGTTAGACATGCAGTCTAACAGATGAAAGTTAGACGTGCAGGCTAACTCCTTCAAACTAGTCTGAGGGGACACGTAGTTAGATGTGTCGTCTAACTCTATTAGACTTGGTGGTCTAATGGATTCTGCTATTAGACGGAGGCGTCTAACATCATTAGACTTGGAAGTCTAATGGATTTTGCTATTAGACAGAGGCGTCTAACTTCATTAGACTTCGCAGTCTAATGGAGCACGTGTAATGCCTCGCTTCAGCAGTTGCTTGAAGTTAGCCTCCGTCTACCCATGATCAACTAGCTGTACGCTACTCCTTCTCCACTAATCCGTGCATATCAGTATGACAACCAATTACATCCAATGAATTAATTCCACGTAAGCAAATATTCTTCCCACTACTAGTTTCTTGCTGGACAATCCTAGAAGAATATTTGGGAGCACTACCAGTTTGGTACGATCACAATCTTTATGCACAGAGTTTGTTGTACCTGTGACAATCTTCATGGTTTCTACTCAACAGTTCGACAGTTTTAAAATGCGTCCTAGTGAAGCAATGACTAAGTTTGACACAAGGTTCAACAAAATCATCTTCACTCTCTCTATTCTCGGCAAGAGCTATAGCAACAGGTAGATTGCTATCAAGGTTATGCGTGCTTTGCAAAGGGAATGGGACATAAAGACGATGGTTGTGAGGGAATCCAAAGACCTCAAAAAGATCTCTCTTTTCAATCTGTTTGCTGATCTCAAAGCCTATGAGTTCGAGTTGAACTCAAGGATTGAAAAAGATCAACCCTCATCCATCATCATTGCCAAAGCTTTGGTTATTGCTGAAGAGTCACCGGTTGCTCCTGATGTGAAGATAGCTTCCCAGCAGCTTAGCAGCGATGCTATGTCTCTCTTCGTGAAGAAGTTTGGCGACTTCATGAAGAAAAGAAACTCTAACTAAAGCTCTTCAAATTCAAATGATAATAAGAAATCCAAAGTTAATGTTAAGTGTTTTAACTATGGAATTTTAGGTCATTACTAGTCGGACTCTCGGAATCCGAAGGGTGATGAGAAGAAGAAGGACGAAGAAAAGGAGTTGAAGGCTCTTGTAGCAGGGGATGTGAAGAATAGACGAAACTATAATGACTCTTACTCTTCATCCAGCGACAGTGATGAAGAAGAGGTTGATTGTTTCATGGCAAGAGAAGAAGAAGAAACTCATGAAACTGAGGTATTTGACTTCTCTTCTGAAAAAGTTTCAAGGGAACAACTGGTAGTTGCACTAGATGACATGGTCATAGAGTACAGAAAACTATTAGAATCCCAAAATGAAATACAGTCATCATCTAATGTGTCTCAACTTGTTTGTCCCAATCTCTAGATTTAAAAACTCTTGAAAATAACAAGATCGAGATCTCATCTGAAAATGAGATTCTCAAAGAACAGATTCAAACTCTTTCTTCTGAAAACAAAAGGTTAAACTATGTTGTTAGTTCTTGGACAAGGTCTGGAGAAGCTGTCAAATATTAGATTAGTTTGTTGAAGCCTTCTGGATCTAAATCAGGTTTAGGATTTGATAGCGATAACCCAAACCAGTCCTGCAAAAATTTAAACTCAACAACCGACAAACTTAAACCAATATGTTTTGTCAAAGGGAGTCTAAATAACATTGAATCTGATCCAATTCATGAAGAGTTAGCTTTAAAAAATGAAATAACTTAAGTTCCGCCAACTATTAGCTGGCTGAAAATTAAGTTAGAAGAAGCCATCAAGACTGGCAATCTAAAACCTGACTCTAACTCAAGGAGTTTTAAAAGAAAATCATTCTCAAAAGCTAAGGGATCAGTGGCTAGCAGAAAGGCGTCTGCTAAATCAAAACCATACGCACTTATTACAACACAAAATGGGAAATCCATCAAAATAACTCAAATATGGATTCCTAAGGGACTTATTGATCGAGGATGCAATTGAATGTGGGTACCAAAGTTTGTAAATATTTTCTTGTGTAGGTGATACATGAAAGATGCAGGAAGGAAGCATGGAGCATACTCTTCTGAGTATACATTTTAAGAGATCAACAATGGCCCTTGCCATTCCTAAGGACTAAGTGTTTATGTTTTAAGAATATTTTTGGTCTTAAGGATCTCAAAACATTTATTTATTCATTTTGTACATGCACAAAATGAGAGAGAAAATTTATTATGAAAATAAACATGCACGCAGACAAAATACTTTAATCGGTCTATGAGACGAGGTCGTATAAAAGAAAAAGCATGTACTTAGACGTATTTTTACTTACATTCTACGCATCTAAGTCTATGTGTCTTGGTTAATAACCTGCGCGGTTAGACGCCGACGTCTAAAAGACGTTAGAAGTTTATAAAACAAGAGAATTTGGAAGCTCACGTCTAACCAAACACACGTCTAATAGGTGTTGTTCATGCATAATTAGACGTCAACGTCTAGTAGATGTTAGACGTTTATAAGACAATGATTAGACGTTTTCTTCTAATAGACGTTTAGATCTCATAGATTGTAGAAGTAAGAAAAACGTCTCACTACGTGTGTATTAGACTGGTCAAGGACAGCTGTCCCACATGCCATGTCATCTAATTTTCCCGCTCAAACATAAAAACAGTCATCGTCAAATAATATGAAGACATGTGTCTTTCAAGTTAAAAGAGAATGACTTATATACCCTCAAAATTAATTATGATTCTTTGAAAGGACGTCTAATATTAATTAATGGGTCCTACCCTTTGGAAAAGTGGCGGTTAAGCCATGCGACTCCTGGAAATCTATTTAAGGACATCTTGCATGAGATCGAAATGTTTTTCTCTCTCAAATCTCTTAAGAACCCTATATTTATTCAAACCTCTATTTAGAAACTCTTGTTCATCTTGTGTCTATTCATCTTTTTTTCAAAAATAGGCAACAAGAGAATCACCATTGGACACTGTACTTTGCAGATGGATTTTCCTTCTGTGTATTAATTCGATCAATAGGAGGTGGTTAATATGTTCAGATCTCTTGAATACTCCGATATCGCGAAGTATCTTGGCGGGCCGTTCATATTCTACGAGAAGGATGTCCGGCAGTTCATTAAATCGTCAACTATGGTTGGCGATTTTATTATGGCAACGGTGAATAATATAGTTATTTCTTTCAATGATGCGTACTATGCGGTGTTCTTCGAACTTCCATCGGAGGGCCACACGTTCAACCTGAATCTCCCATCAGAAATCACAGCGGAAATGAAGACTGTTTTCTCAGCAGACAGTTCAGAAATCAGATTAAACGAGAGTAAGAAGGTTCTTAAACCCCATTTCATCTTGTTGAATGATGCTGTTGCTAAAGCTCTTCAAGGGAGGGCGGGATCATTTTATCCCTATAGTCAAGATTGTTTTGACTATATGACGGCCATTTGTAAGGGTATTCAGGTCAAACTGGGCTTCAACGTTGTTCCTAAACCTGTGCGCGATGATTGATCCCAAGAATAAGGAGAGTGTGATCTTTGCTTCTCAACTTAGCCGATTACTTGAGCACTTAGGGGTCCCCATGGGGGATTTCGAGCCGATTATCTCCTGCTGAGTGTTCAACGTCTTCACACTCGCCAACACTCTCGTTCGAATGAAGAATTCCAAGGAGTGCGCATCGAGCCAATAGACGGGTGGAAGATCCGTCACTCGTTAGAAACAATCGGTGACTTCTATTCTTTCGACGGGAGCCAAAAGATCAAGAATAGTGAATAAATTAGAGGATAGTTCTACTAGCTAGAAAAGTTCTGTTGGGTCAAATTATTTTGACTAAGTGTTGAAATAAGTTTTGATACAGGTGTATTAAGACAAACATGTCTTTAGACTTGGATCTAATGAGGGCCATTAGACCGATTTTGATCTCTATTCGCATAAAATTAGACGCAGGTCTAATAGAATTAGACGCTCAGTCTAACTCAACGGAGTTAGACGGGGTAGTCTAATAGACGCATGAATTAGACGTGAGTCTAATAGAATTAGACGTACAGTCTAACTCATCGGAGTTAGACGTGTAAGTCTAATACACGTGTAAAGAATTAGATGGGTAGTCTAATGAATACACGGAATTTGACGTGAGTCTAATAGAATTAGACGTACAGTCTAACTCATCGGAGTTAGACGTGTAAGTCTAATAGACGTGTAAAGAATTAGACGGGTAGTCTAATGAATACACGGAATTAGACGTGAGTCTAATAGAATTAGACGTACAGTCTAACTCATCGGAGTTAGACGTGTAAGTATAATAGACATGTAAAGAATTAGACGGGTAGTCTAATGAATACACGGAATTAGACGTGAGTCTAATAGAATTAGACGTACAGTCAAGCATCAAACATCAAGCGTCAAACGTCAAGCGTGAAGCATTAAGCATCAAGCTTCAAGCATCAAGCATGAAGCATGAAGCATCAAGCATCAAGCATCAAGCATCAAGCATCAAATATCAAGCATCAAGCATCATGCATCATGCATCAAGCATCAAGCATCAAGCATAAAGCATCAAGCATCAAGCATCAAGCATCAAGCGTCAAGCATCAACCATTAACCATCAAGCATCAAGAATTAAGCATTATGCATTAAGCATTAAGCATTAAGCATTAAGCATTAAGCATTAAGCATTAAGCATTAAGCATTAAGCATTAAGCATTAAGCATTAAGCATTAAGCATTAAGCATTAAGCATTAAGCATTAAGCATTAAGCATTAAGCATTAAGCATTAAGCATTAAGCATTAAGCATTAAGCATTAAGCATTAAGCATTAAGCATTAAGCATTAAGCATTAAGCATTAAGCATTAAGCATTAAGCATTAAGCATTAAGCATTAAGCATTAAGCATTAAGCATTAAGCATTAAGCATTAAGCATTAAGCATTAAGCATTAAGCATTAAGCATTAAGCATTAAGCATTAAGCATTAAGCATTAAGCATTAAGCATCAATCATAAATCATCAAGCATCAAGCATCAAGCATCAAGCATCAAGCATCAAGCATCAAGCATCAAGCATCAAGCATCAAGCATCAAGAATCAAGCATCAAGCATCAAGCATCAAGCTTCAAGCTTCAAGATTCAATCATCAAGCATCAAGCATCAAGCATCAAGCATCAAGCATCAAGCATCAAGCATCAAGCATCAAGCATCAAGCATCAAGCATCAAACATCAAGCATAAAGCATCAAGAATCAAGCATAAAGCATAAAGCATAAAGCATAAAGCATAAAGCATAAAGCATAGAGCATAAAGCATAGAGCATAAAGCATAGAGCATAAAGCATAGAGCATAAAGCATAGAGCATAAAGCATAGAGCATAAAGCATAAAGCATAAAGCATAAAGCATAAAGCATAAAGCATAAAGCATAAAGCATAAAGCATAAAGCATAAAGCATAAAGCATAAAGCATAAAGCATAAAGCATAAAGCATAAAGCATAAATCATAAAGCATAAAGCATAAAGCATAAAGCATAAAGCATAAAGCATAAAGCATAAAGCATAAAGCATAAAGCATAAAGCATAAAGCATAAAGCATAAAGCATAAAGCATAAAGCATAAAGCATAAAGCATAAAGCATAAAGCATAAAGCATAAAGCATAAAGCATAAAGCATAAAGCATAAAGCATAAAGCATAAAACATAAAGCATAAAGCATAAAGCATAAAGCATAAAGCATAAAGCATAAAGCATAAAGCATTAAGCATTAAGCATTAAGCATTAAGCATTAAGCATTAAGCATTAAGCATTAAGCATTAAGCATTAAGCATCAGGCATCAGGCATCAAGCATCAGGCATCAATCATTAAGCATCAAGCAACAAACGTTAAGCATTAAAAATTAAGTAATAAGCAATAAGCATTAAGTATTAAGCATTGAACATTAAGCATTGAACATTAAGCATTGAACATGGAGCATTGTGCATTGTGCATTGAGTATTGTGCATTGAGCATTGAGCATTGAGCATTGGGCATTGAGCATTGAGCATTGAGCATTGAGCATTGAGCATTGAGCATTGAGCATTGAGCATTGAGCATTGAGTATTGAGCATTGAGCATTGAGCATTGAGCATTGAGCATTGAGCATTGAGCATTGAGCCATGAGCCATGAGCATTGAACATTGAGCATTGAGCAAGCATTAAGCATTAAGTATTAAGCATTAAGCATTAAGCATTAAGCATTAAGCATTAAGCATTAAGCATTAAGCATTAAGCATTAAGCATTAAGCATTAAGCATTAAGCATTAAGCATTAAGCATTAAGCATTAAGCATTAAGCATTAAGCATTAAGCATTAAGCATTAAGCATTAAGCATTAAGCATTAAGCATTAAGCATTAAGCATTAAGCATTAAGCATTAAGCATTAAGCATTAAGTATTAAGCATTGAACATTAAGCATTGAACATTAAGCATTGAAAATGGAGCATTGAGCAATGTGAATTGTGCATTGAGTATTGTGCATTGAGCATTGAGCATTGAGCATTGGGCATTGAGCATTGAGCATTGAGCATTGAGCATTGAGCATTGAGCATTGAGTATTGAGCATTGAGCATTGAGCATTGAGCATTGAGCATTGAGCATTGAGCATTGAGCCATGAGCATTGATCATTGAACATTGAGCATTGAGCAAGCATTAAGCATTAAGAATTAAGCATTAAGCATTAAGCATTAAGCATTAAGCATTAAGCATTAAGCATTAAGCATTAAGCATTAAGCATTAAGCATTAAGCATTAAGCATTAAGCATTAAGCATTAAGCATTAAGCATTAAGCATTAAGCATTAAGCATTAAGCATTAAGCATTAAGCATTAAGCATAAGCATTAAGCATTAAGCATTAAGCATTAAGCATTAAGCATTAAGCATTAAGCATTAAGCATTAAGCATTAAGCATTAAGCATTAAGCATTAAGCATTAAGCATTAAGCATTAAGCATTAAGCATTAAGCATTAAGCATTAAGCATTAAGCATTAAGCATTAAGCATTAAGCATTAAGAATTAAGCATTAAGCATTACTCATTACTCATTAAGCATTAAGCATTAAGCATTAAGCATTAAGCGTTAAGCGTTAAGAATTAAGCGTTAAGCGTTAAGCGTTAAGCGTTAAGCGTTAAGCGTTAAGCGTTAAGCGTTAAGATTTAAGCGTCAAGCGTTAAGCGTTAAGCGTTTAAGCGTTAAGCATTAATCATTAATTATTAATCCTTAAGCATTAAGCATTAAGCGTTAAGATTTAAGCGTTAAGCGTTAAGCGTTAAGCGTTTAAGCGTTAAGCGTTAAGTGTTAAGCGTTAAGCGTTAAGCGTTAAGCGTTAAGCGTTAAGCGTTAGCGTTAAGCGTTAAGCGTTAAGCGTTAAGCGTTAAGCGTTAAGCGTTAAGCGTTAAGCGTTAAGCGTTAAGCGTTAAGCGTTAAGCGTTAAGCGTTAAGCGTTAAGCGTCAAGCGTTAAGCGTCAAGCGTTAAGCGTCAAGCGTCAAGCGTTAAGCGTTAAGCGTCAAGAATTAAACATTAAGCATTAAGCATCAAGCATTGAGCATTGACCATTTAGCATTGAGCATTGAGCATTCAGCATTGCGTATGCGAATTGAGCATTGCGTATTGCGCATTGCGCATCGAGCGTCAAGCGTCAAGCATCAAGCGTCAAGCGTCAAATGTCAAGCGTCAAGCGTCAAACGTCAAGCATTAAGCATCAAGCTTCAAGCATCAAGCATCAAGCATCAAGCATCAAGAATCAAGCATCAAGCATCAAGCATCAAACATCAAGCATCAAGCATCATGCATCATGCATCAAGCATCAAGCATCAAGCATCAAGCATCAAGCATCAAGCATCAAGCATCAAGCATCAAGCATCAAGCATCAAGCATCAAGCATCAAGCATCAAGCATCAAGCATCAACTATTAACCATCAAGCATCAATAATTAAGCATTAAGCATTAAGCATTAAGCATTAAGCATTAAGCATTAAGCATTAAGCATTAAGCATTAAGCATTAAGCATTAAGCATTAAGCATTAAGCATTAAGCATTAAGCATTAAGCATTAAGCATTAAGCATTAAGCATTAAGCATTAAGCATTAAGCATTAAGCATTAAGCATTAAGAATTAAGAATTAAGCATTAAGCATTAAGCATTAAGCATTAAGCATTAAGCATTAAGCATTAAGCATTAAGCATTAAGCATTAAGCATTAAGCATTAAGCATTAAGCATTAAGCATTAAGCATTAAGCATTAAGCATTAAGCATTAAGCATTAAGCATTAAGCATTAAGCATTAAGCATTAAGCATTAAGCATTAAGCATTAAGCATTAAGCATTAAGCATTAAGCATTAAGCATTAAGCATTAAGCATTAAGCATTAAGCATTAAGCATTAAGCAATAAGCATTAAGCATTAAGCATTAAGCATTAAGCATTAAGCATTAAGCATTAAGCATTAAGCATTAAGCATTAAGCATTAAGCATTAAGCATTAAGCATTAAGCATTAAGCATTAAGCATTAAGCATTAAGCATTAAGCATTAAGCATTAAGCTATTAAGTATTAAGCATTAAGCATTAAGCATTAAGCATTAAGCATTAAGCATTAAGCATTAAGCATCAAGCATCAAGTATCAAGCATCAAGCATCAAGCATTAAGCATAAGCATCAAGCATCAAGCATCAAGCATCAAGCATCAAGCATCAAGCATCAAGCATCAAGCATCAAGCATCAAGCATCAAGCATCAAGCATCAAGCATCAGCATCAAGCATCAAGCATCAAGCATCAAGCATCAAGCATCAAGCATCAAGCATCAAGCATCAAGCATCAAGCATCAAGCATCAAGCATCAAGCATCAAGCATCAAGCATCAAGCATCAAGCATCAAGATTCAAGATTCAAGATTCAAGATTCAAGCATCAAGCATCAAGCATCAAGCATCAAGCATCAAGCATCAAGCATCAAGCATCAAGCATCAAGCATCAAGCTTCAAGCATCAAGCATCAAGCATCAAGCATAAAGCATAAAGCATCAAGCATCAAGCATAAAGCATAAAGCATAAAGCATAAAGCATAAAGCATAAAGCATAAAGCATAAAGCATAAAGCATAAAGCATAAAGCATAAAGCATAAAGCATAAAGCATAAAGCATAAAGCATAAAGCATAAAGCATAAAGCATAAAGCATAAAGCATAAAGCATAAAGCATAAAGCATAAGCATAAAGCATAAAGCATAAAGCATAAAGCATAAAGCATAAAGCATAAAGCATAAAGCATAAAGCATAAAGCATAAAGCATAAAGCATAAAGCATAAAGCATAAAGCATAAAGCATAAATCATAAAGCATAAAGCATAAAGCATAAAGCATAAAGCATAAAGCATAAAGCATAAAGCATAAAGCATAAATCATAAATCATAAAGCATAAAGCATAAAGCATAAAGCATAAAGCATAAAGCATAAAGCATAAAGCATAAAGCATAAAGCATAAAGCATAAAGCATAAAGCATAAAGCATAAAGCATAAAGCATAAAGCATAAAGCATAAAGCATAAAGCATAAAGCATAAAGCATAAAGCATAAAGCATTAAGCATTAAGCATTAAGCATTAAGCATTAAGCATTAAGCATTAAGCATTAAGCATTAAGCATTAAGCATTAACCATTAAGCATTAAGCATTAAGCATTAAGCATTAAGCATCAGGCATCAAGCATCAAGCATCAGTCATCAAGCATCAGGCATCAGGCATCAATCATTAAGCATCAAGCAACAAGCGTTAAGCATTAAGAATTATGTAATAAGCAATAAGCATTAAGTATTAAGCATTGAACATTAAACATTGAACATTAAGCATTGAACATGGAGCATTGTGCATTGTGCATTGAGTATTGTGCATTGTGCATTGAGCATTAAGCATTAAGCATTAAGCATTAAGCATTAAGCATTAAGCATTAAGCATTAAGCATTAAGCATTAAGCATTAAGCATTAAGCATTAAGCATTAAGCATTAAGCATTAAGCATTAAGCATTAAGCATTAAGAATTAAGCATTAAGCATTAAGCATTAAGCATTAAGCATTAAGCATTAAGCATTAAGCATTAAGCATTAAGCGTTAAGCGTTAAGAATTAAGCGTTAAGCGTTAAGCGTTAAGCGTTAAGCATTAATCATTAATCATTAATCATTAAGCATTAAGCATTAAGCGTTAAGCATTAAGCGTTAATCTTTAAGCGTTAAGCGTTAAGCGTTAAGCGTTAAGCGTTAAGCGTTAAGCGTCAAGCGTTAAGCGTTAAGCGTTAAGCGTTAAGCGTTAAGCGTTAAGCGTTAAGCGTTAAGCTTTAAGCGTCAAGCGTTAAGCGTTAAGCGTCAAGAATTAAACATTAAACATTAAGCATTAAGCATTAACCATTGAGCATTGAGCATTTAGCATTGAGCATTGAGCATTGCGTATGCGAATTGAGCATTGCGTATTGCGCATTGCGCATCGAGCGTCAAGCGTCAAGCATCAAGCGTCAAGCGTCAAACGTCAAGCGTCAATCGTCAAACGTCAAGCGTCAAGCATTAAGCATCAAGCTTCAAGCATCAAGCATCAAGCATCAAGAATCAAGCATCAAGCATCAGCATCAAACATCAAGCATCAAGCATCATGCATCATGCATCAAGCACGCATCAAGCATCACGCACAAGCATCAAGCATCAAGCATCAAGCATCAAGCATCAAGCATCAAGCATCAAGCATCAAACATCAAGCATTAAGCATTAAGCATTAAGCATTAAGCATTAAGCATTAAGCATTAAGCATTAAGCATTAAGCATTAAGCATTAAGCATTAAGCATTAAGCATTAAGCATTAAGCATTAAGCATTAAGCATTAAGCATTAAGAATTAAGCATTAAGCATTAAGCATTAAGCATTAAGCATTAAGCATTAAGCATTAAGCATTAAGCATTAAGCATTAAGCATTAAGCATTAAGCATTAAGCATTAAGCATTAAGCATTAAGCATTAAGCATTAAGCATTAAGCATTAAGCATTAAGCATTAAGCATTAAGCATTAAGCATTAAGCATTAAGCATTAAGCATTAAGCATTAAGCATTAAGCATTAAGCATTAAGCATTAAGCATTAAGCATTAAGCATTAAGCATTAAGCATTAAGCATTAAGCATTAAGCATTAAGCATTAAGCATTAAGCATTAAGCATTAAGCATTAAGCATTAAGCATTAAGCATTAAGCATTAAGCATTAAGCATTAAGCATTAAGCATTAAGCATTAAGCATTAAGCATTAAGCATTAAGCATTAAGCATTAAGCATTAAGCATTAAGCATTAAGCATTAAGCATTAAGCATTAAGCATTAAGCATTAAGCATTAAGCATTAAGCATTAAGCATTAAGCATTAAGCATTAAGCATTAAGCATTAAGCATTAAGCATTAAGCATTAAGCATTAAGCATTAAGCATTAAGCATTAAGCATTAAGCATTAAGCATTAAGCATTAAGCATTAAGCATTAAGCATTAAGCATTAAGCATTAAGCATTAAGCATTAAGCATTAAGCATTAAGCATTAAGCATTAAGAATTAAGCATTAAGCATTAAGCATTAAGCATTAAGCATCAAGCATTAAGCATTAAGCATCAAGCATCAAGCATCAAGCATCAAGCATCAAGCATCAAGCATCAAGCATCAAGCATCAAGCATCAGCATCAAGCATCAAGCATCAAGCATCAAGCATCAAGCATCAAGCATCAAGCATCAAGCATCAAGAATCAAGCATCAAGCATCAAGCATCAAGCTATCAAGCATCAAGCATCAAGCATCAAGCATCAAGCATCAAGCATCAAGCATCAAGCATCAAGCATCAAGCATCAAGCATCAAGCATCAAGCATCAAGCATCAAGCATCAATGCATCAAGCATCAAGCATCAAGCATCAAGCATAATGAATCAAGCATCAAGCATCAAGCATCAAGCATAAAGCATCAAGCATCAAGCATTAAGCATTAAGCATTCAATCATTAAGCATTAAGCATTAAGCATTGAGCAGTAAGCATTAAGCATTGATCATTAAGCATTAAGCATTAAGCATTAAGCATTAAGCATTAAGCATTAAGCATTAAGCATTAAGCATTAAGCATTAAGCATTAAGCATTAAGCATTAAGCATTAAGCATTAAGCATTAAGCATTAAGCATTAAGCATTAAGCATGCAGCATTAAGCATTAAGCATTAAGCGTTAAGCGTTAAGCGTTAAGCGTTAAGCGTTAAGCGTTAAGCGTTAAGCGTTAAGCGTTAAGCGTTAAGCGTTAAGCGTTAAGCGTTAAGCGTTAAGCGTTAAGCGTTAAGCGTTAAGCGTTAAGCGTTAAGCGTCAAGCAATAAGCATTAAGCATTAAGCATTAACCATTGAGCATTGAGCATTTAGCATTGAGCATTGAGCATTGCGTATGCGAATTGAGCATTGCGTATTGCGCATTGCGCATCGAGCGTCAAGCGTCAAGCATCAAGCGTCAAGCGTCAAACGTCAAGCGTCAAGCGTCAAGCATTAAGCATCAAGCTTCAAGCATCAAGCATCAAGCATCAAGAATCAAGCATCAAGCATCAAGCATCAAACATCAAGCATCAAGCATCATGCATCATGCATCAAGCATCAAGCATCAAGCATCAAGCATCAAGCATCAAGCATCAAGCATCAAGCATCAAGCATCAAGCATCAAGCATCAAGCATTAAGCATCAAGCATTAAGCATTAAGCATTAAGCATTAAGCATTAAGCATTAAGCATTAAGCATTAAGCATTAAGCATTAAGCATTAAGCATTAAGCATTAAGCATTAAGCATTAAGCATTAAGCATTAAGCATTAAGCATTAAGCATTAAGCATTAAGCATTAAGCATTAAGCATTAAGCATTAAGCATTAAGCATTAAGCATTAAGCATTAAGCATTAAGCATTAAGCATTAAGCATTAAGCATTAAGCATTAAGCATTAAGCATTAAGCATTAAGCATTAAGCATTAAGCATTAAGCATTAAGCATTAAGCATTAAGCATTAAGCATTAAGCATTAAGCATTAAGCATTAAGCATTAAGCATTAAGCATTAAGCATTAAGCATTAAGCATTAAGCATTAAGCATTAAGCATTAAGCATTAAGCATTAAGCATTAAGCATTAAGCATTAAGCATTAAGCATTAAGCATTAAGCATTAAGCATTAAGCATTAAGCATTAAGCATTAGCATTAAGCATTAAGCATTAAGCATTAAGCATTAAGCATTAAGCATTAAGCATTAAGCATTAAGCGTTAATAGTTAAGCATTAAGCATTAAGCATTAAGCATTAAGCATTAAGCATTAAGCATTAAGCATTAAGCATTAAGCATTAAGCATTAAGCATTAAGCATTAAGCATTAAGCATTAAGCATTAAGCATTAAGCATTAAGCATTAAGCATTAAGCATTAAGCATTAAGCATTAAGCATTAAGCATTAAGCATTAAGCATTAAGCATTAAGCATTAAGCATTAAGCATAAGCATTAAGCATTAAGCATTAAGCATTAAGCATTAAGCATTAAGCATTAAGCATTAAGCATTAAGCATTAAGCATTAAGCATTAAGCATTAAGCATTAAGCATTAAGCATTAAGCATTAAGCATTAAGCATTAAGCATTAAGCATTAAGCATTAAGCATCAAGCATCAAGCATCAAGCATCAAGCATCAAGCATCAAGCATCAAGCATCAAGCATAAAGCATAAAGCATAAAGCATAAAGCATAAAGCATAAAGCATAAAGCATAAAGCATAAAGCATAAAGCATAAAGCATAAAGCATAAAGCATAAAGCATAAAGCATAAAGCATAAAGCATAAAGCATAAAGCATAAAGCATAAAGCATAAAGCATCAAGCATAAAGCATAAAGCATAAAGCATAAAGCATAAAGCATAAAGCATAAAGCATAAAGCAAAAAGCATAAAGCATAAAGCATAAAGCATAAAGCATAAAGCATAAAGCAAAAGCATAAAGCATAAAGCATAAAGCATAAAGCATAAAGCATAAAGCATAAAGCATAAAGCATAAAGCATAAAGCATAAAGCATAAAGCATCAAGCATCAAGCATAAAGCATAAAGCATAAAGCATAAAGCATAAAGCATAAATCATAAAGCATAAAGCATAAAGCATAAAACATAAAACATAAAGCATAAAGCATAAAGCATAAAGCATAAAGCATAAAGCATAAAGCATAAAGCATAAAGCATAAAGCATAAAGCATAAAGCATAAAGCATAAAGCATAAAGCATAAAGCATAAAGCATAAAGCATAAAGCATAAAGCATAAAGCATAAAGCATAAAGCATAAAGCATAAAGCATAAAGCATAAAGCATAAAGCATAAAGCATAAAGCATAAAGCATAAAGCATAAAGCATAAAGCATAAAGCATAAAGCATAAAGCATAAAGCATAAAGAATAAAGAATAAAGCATAAAGCATAAAGCATAAAGCATAAAGCATAAAGCATAAAGCATAAAGCATAAAGCATAAAGCATAAAGCATAAAGCATAAAGCATTAAGCATAAAGATTAAGCATTAAGCATTAAGCATTAAGCATTAAGCATTAAGCATTAAGCATTAAGCATTAAGCATTAAGCATTAAGCATTAAGCATTAAGCATTAAGCATTAAGCATTAAGCATTAAGCATTAAGCATTAAGCATCAGGCATCAGGCATCAAGCATCAGGCATCAGGCATCAGGCATCAGGCATCAGGCATTAAGCATTAAGCATCAAGCAACAAGCGTTAAGCATTAAAAATTAAGTAATAAGCAATAAGCATTAAGTATTAAGCATTGAACATTAAGCATTGAACATGGAGCATTGAGCATTGTGCATTGTGCATTGAGTATTGTGCATTGAGCATTGAGCATTGAGCATTGAGCATTGAGCATTGAGCATTGAGCATTGAGCATTGAGCATTGAGCATTGAGCATTGAACATTGAGCATTAAGCATTGAGCATTGAGCATTGAGCATTGAGCATTGAGCATTGAGCATTGAGCATGAGCATTGAGCATTGAGCATTGAGCATTGAGCATTGAGCATTGAGCATTGAGCATTGAGCATTGAGCATGAGCATTGAGCATTGAGCATTGAGCATTGAGCATTGAGCATTGAGCATTGAGCATTGAGCATTGAGCATTGAGCATTGAGCATTGAGCATTGAGCATTGAGCATTGAGCATTGAGCATTGAGCATTGAGCATTGAGCATTGAGCATTGAGCATTGAACATTGGCATTGAGCATTGAGCATTGAGCATTGAGCATTGAGCATTGAGCATTGAGCATTGAGCATTGAGCATTGAGCATTGAGCATTGAGCATTGAGCATTGAGCATGAGCACTGAGCATTGAGCATTGAGCATGAGCATTGAGCATTGAGCATTGGCATTGAGCATTGAGCATTGAGCATTGAGCATTGAGCATTGAGCATTGAGCATTGAGCATTGAGCATTGAGCATTGAGCATTGAGCATTGAGCATTGAGCATTGAGCAGTGAGCATTGAGCATTGAGCATTGAGCATTGAGCATTGAGCATTGAGCATTGAGCATTGAGCATTGAGCATTGAGCATTGAGCATTGAGGATTGAGGATTGATCATTGATCATTGAGCATTGAGCATTGAGCATTGAGTATTAAGCATTAAGTATTAAGCGTTAAGCGTTAAGCGTTAAGCGTTAAGCGTTAAGCGTTAAGCGTTAAGCGTTAAGCGTTAAGCGTTAAGCGTTAAACATTATGCATCATGCATCAAGTATCAAGCATCAAGCATCAAGCATCAAGCATCAAGCATCAAACATCAAACATCAAGCATCAAGCATCAAGCATCAAGCATCAAGAATCAAGCATCAAGCATCAAGCATCAAGCATCAAGCATCAAGCATCAAGCATCAAGCATCAAGCATCAAGCATAAGCATCAAGCATCAAGCATCAAGCATCAAGCATCAAGCATCAAGCATCAGCATCAAGCATCAAACATCAAGCATCAAGCATCAATCATCAATCATCAATCATCAAGCATCAAGCATCAAGCATCAAGCATCAAGCATCAAGCATCAAGCATCAAGAATCAAGCATCAAGAATCAAGCATCAAGCATCAAGAATCAAGCATCAAGCATTATGCATTAAACATTAAGCATTAACGAGTAAGCATTGAGCATTAAGTATTAAGCATTAAGCATTGAGCATTAAGCATTAAGCATTAAGCATTGAAGCATTAAGCATTAAGCATTAAGCATTAAGCATTAAGCATTAAGCATTAAGCATTAAGCATTAAGCATTAAGCATTAAGCATTAAGCATTAAGCATTAAGCATT
The DNA here is from genome assembly GCF_907164915.1 of Impatiens glandulifera. Lineage (NCBI taxonomy): Eukaryota > Viridiplantae > Streptophyta > Magnoliopsida > Ericales > Balsaminaceae > Impatiens > Impatiens glandulifera. The sequence goes on from NW_025919166.1 coordinate 25,793, forward strand.
AAGCATTAAGCATTAAGCATTAAGCATTAAGCATTAAGCATTAAGCATTAAGCATTAAGCATTAAGCATTAAGCATTAAGCATTAAGCATTAAGCATTAAGCATTAAGCATTAAGCATTAAGCATTAAGCATTAAGCATTAAGCATTAAGCATTAAGCATTAAGCATTAAGCATTAAGCATTAAGCATTAAGCATTAAGCATTAAGCATTAAGCATTAAGCATTAAGCATTAAGCATTAAGCATTAAGCATTAAGCATTAAGCATTAAGCATTAAGCATTAAGCATTAAGCATTAAGCATCAAGCATCAAGCATCAAGCATCAAGCATCAAGCATCAAGCATCAAGCATCAAGCATCAAGCATAAGCATCAAGCATCAAGCATTAGCATCAAGCATCAAGCATCAAGCATCAAGCATCAAGCATCAGCATCAAGCATCAAGCATCAAGCATCAAGCATCAAGAATAAGCATCAAGCATAAGCATCAAGCATCAAGCATCAAGCATAAGCCTTAAAGCCTGAAGCATTAAAGCATCAAGCATTAAGCATTAAGCATTAAGCATTAAGCAATTAAGCATTAAGCATTAAGCATTAAGCATTAGCATTAAGCATTAAGCTATTAAGCATTAAGCATAAGCATTAAGCATTAAGCATTAAGCATTAGATTAAGCATAAGCATTAAGCATTAAGCATTAAGCATAAGCATTAGCATTAAGCATTAAGCATTAAGCATTAAGCATTAAGCATTAAGCATTAAGCATTAAGCATTAAGCATTAAGCATTAAGCAGTAAGCATTAAGCATTAAGCATTAAGCATTAAGCATTAAGCAATTAAGCATTAAGCATTAAGCATTAAGCATTAAGCATTAAGCATTAAGCATTAGCATTAAGCATTAAGCATTAAGCATTAAGCATTAAGCATTAAGCATTAAGCATTAAGCATTAAGCATTAAGCATTAAGCATTAAGCATTAAGCATTAAGCATTAAGCATTAAGCATTAAGCATTAAGCATTAAGCATTAAGCATTAAGCATTAAGCATTAAGCATTAAGCATTAAGCATTAAGCATTAAGCATTAAGCATTAAGCATTAAGCATTAAGCATCAAGCATTAAGCATCAAGCATCAAGCATCAAGCATCAAGCATCAAGCATCAAGCATCAAGCATCAAGCATCAAGCATCAAGCATCAGCATCAAGCATCAAGCATCAAGCATCAAGCATCAAGCATCAAGCATCAAGCATCAAGCATCAAGCATCAAGCATAAGGGATCAAGCATCAAGCATCAAGCATCAAGCATCAAGCATCAAGCATCAAGCATCAGCATCAAGCATAATGAATCAAGCATCAAGCATCAAGTATCAAGCATCAAGCATCAAGCATCAAGCATTAGGCATTAAACATCAATCATTAAGCATTAAGCATTAAGTATTAAGCATTAAGCATTAAGCATTAAGCATTAAGCATTGAGCATTGAGCATTGAGCATTGAGCATTAAGCATTAAGCATTAAGCATTAAGCATTAAGCATTAAGCATTAAGCATTAAGCATTAAGCATTAAGCATTAAGCATTAAGCATTAAGCATTAAGCATTAAGCATAAGCATTAAGCATTAAGCATTAAGCATTAAGCATTAAATATTAAGCATTAAGCATTAAACATTAAGCATTAAGCATTAAGCATTAAGCATTAAGCATTAAACATTAAGCATTAAGCATTAAGCATGAAGCATTAAGCATTAAGCATTAAGCATTAAGCATTAAGCATTAAGAATTAAGCATTAAGCATTAAGCATCAAGCATCAAGCATCAAGCATCAAGCATCAAGCATCAAGCATCAAGCATCAAGCATCACGCATCAAGCATCAAGCATCAAGCATCAAGCATCAAGCATCAAGCATCATGCATCATGCATCATGTATCATGCATCAAGCATCAAGCATCAAGCATTAAGCATCAAGCATCAAGCATCAAGCATCAAGCATCAAGAATCAAGCATCAAGCATCAAGAACGAAGCATTAAGCATTAAGCATTAAGCATTAAGCATTAAGCATTAAGCATTATGCATTAAGCATTAAGCATTGAGCATTAAGCATTAAGCATTAAGCATTAAGTATTGAGCATTGAGCATTGAGCATTGAGCATTGAGCATTGAGCATTGAGCATTGAGCATTGAGCATTGAGCATTGAGGATTGAGGATTGAGGATTGAGCATTGAGCATTGAGCATTGAGCATTAAGCATTGAGGATTAAGCATTAAGCATTAAGCATTAAGAATTAAGAATTAAGCATTAAGCATTAAGCATAAGCATTAAGCATTAAGCATTAAGCATTAAGCGTTAAGCGTTAAGCGTTAAGCGTTAAGCGTTAAGAGTTAAGCGTTAAGAGTTAAGCGTTAAGCGTTAAGCGTTAAGCGTTAATCGTTAAGCGTTAAGCGTTAAGCGTTAAGCGTTAAGCGTTAAGCGTTAAGCGTTAAGCGTTAAGCGTTAAGCATTAAACGTTAAGCGTTAAGCGTTAAGCGTTAAGCGTTAAGCGGTAAGCGTTAAGCGTTAAGCGTTAGCATTAAGCATTAACATTAAGCATTAAGCATTAAGCATTAAGCATTGCATCATGCATCAGCATCAAGCATCAAGCATCAAGCATCAAGCATCAAGCATCAAGCATCAAGCATCAAGCATCAAGCATCAAGCATCAAGCATCAAGCATCAAGCATCAAGCATCAGCATCAAGCATCAAGCATCAAGCATCAAGCATCAAGCATCAAGCATCAAGCATCAAGCATCAAGCATCAAGCATCAAGCATCAAGCATCAAGCATCAAGCATCAAGCATCAAGCATCAAGCATCAAGCATCAAGCATCAAGCATCAAGCATCAAGCATCAAGCATCAAGCATCAAGCATCAAGCATCAAGCATCAAGCATCAAGCATCAAGCATCAAGCATCAAGCATCAAGCATCAAGCATCAAGCATCAAACATCAAGCATCAAGCATCAAGCATCAAGCATGAAGAATCAAGAATCAAGAATCAAGAATCAAGAATCAAGCATCAAGCATCAAGCATCAAGAATCAAGCATCAAGCATCAAGCATTAGGCATCATGCATTAATTATTAAGCATTAATTATTAAGCATTGAGCATTAAGTATTAAGCATTAAGTATTGAGCATTGAGCATTAAGCATTAAGCATTAAGCATTAAGCATTAAGCATTAAGCTAAGCATTAAGCATTAAGCATTAAGCATTAAGCATTAAGCATTAAGCATTAAGCATTAAGCATTAAGCATTAAGCATTAAGCATTAAGCATTAAGCATTAAGCATAAGCATTAAGCATTAAGCATTAAGCATAAGCATTAAGCATTAAGCATTAAGCATTAAGCATTAAGCATTAAGCATTAAGCATAAGCATTAAGCATTAAGCATTAAGCATTAATGCATCAAGCATCAAGCATCAAGCATCAAGCATCAAGCATCAAGCATCAAGCATCAAGCATCAAGCATCAAGCATCAAGCATCAAGCATCAAGCATCAAGGCATCAAGCATCAGCATCAAGCATAAAGCATCATGCATCAAGTATCAAGCATCAAGCATCAAGCATCAAGCATCAAGCATCAAGCATCAAGCATCAAGCATCAAGCATCAATCATCAAGCATCAAGCATCAAGCATCAAGCATCAAGCATCAAGCATCAAGCATCAAGCATCAAGCATCAAGCATCAAGGCATCAAGCATCAAGCATCAGGCATCAAGCATCAAGCATCAAGCATCAAGCATCAAGCATCAAGCATCAAGCATCAAGCATAAGCATCAAGCATCAAGCATCAAGCATCAAGCATCAAGCATCAAGCATCAAGCATCAAGCATCAAGCATCAAGAATGAAGCATCAAGCATCAAGAACGAAGCATTAAGCATTAAGCATTAAGCATTAAGCATTAAGCATTAAGCATTAAGCATTAAGCATTAAGCATTAAGCATTAAGCATTATGCATTAAGCATTGAGCATTAAGCATTAAGCATTAAGCATTAAGTATTGAGCATTGAGCATTGAGCATTGAGCATTGAGCATTGAGCATTGAGCATTGAGCATTGAGCATTGAGCATTGAGGATTGAGGATTGAGGATTGAGCATTGAGCATTGAGCATTAAGCATTGAGGATTAAGCATTAAGCATTAAGCATTAAGCATTAAGCATTAAGAATTAAGAATTAAGCATTAAGCATTAAGCATTAAGCATTAGGCATCATGCATTAATTATTAAGCATTAATTATTAAGCATTGAGCATTAAGTATTAAGCATTAAGCATTGAGCATTAAGCATTGAGCATTGAGCATTGAGCATTAAGCATTAAGCATTAAGCATTAAGCATTAAGCATTAAGCATTAAGCATTAAGCATTAAGCATTAAGCATTAAGCATTAAGCATTAAGCATTAAGCATTAAGCATTAAGCATTAAGCATTAAGCATTAAGCATTAAGCATTAAGCATTAAGCATTAAGCATTAAGCATTAAGCATTAAGCATTAAGCATTAAGCATTAAGCATTAAGCTTAAGCATTAAGCATTAAGCATTAAGCATTAAACATTAAGCATTAAGCATTAAACATTAAGCATTAAGCATTAAGCATTAAGCATTAAGCATTAAGCATTAAGCATTAAGCATTAAGCATTAAGCATTAAGCATTAAGAATTAAGCATTAAGCATTAAGCATCAAACATCAAGCATCAAGCATCAAGCATCAAGCATCAAGCATCACGCATCAAGCATCAAGCATCAAGCATCAAGCATCAAGAATCATGCATCATGCATCATGTATCATGCATCAAGCATCAAGCATCAAGCATTAAGCATCAACCATCAAGCATCAAGCATCAAGCATCAAGAATCAAGCATCAAGCATCAAGAACGAAGCATTAAGCATTAAGCATTAAGCATTAAGCATTATGCATTAAGCATTAAGCATTGAGAATTAAGCATTAAGCATTAAGCATTAAGCATTAAGTATTGAGCATTGAGCATTGAGCATTGAGCATTGAGCATTGAGCATTGAGCATTGAGCATTGAGCATTGAGCATTGAGGATTGAGGATTGAGGATTGAGCATTGAGCATTGAGCATTAAGCATTGAGGATTAAGCATTAAGCATTAAGCATTAAGAATTAAGAATTAAGCATTAAGCATTAAGCATTAAGCATTAAGCATTAAGCATTAAGCATTAAGCATTAAGCATTAAGCGTTAAGCGTTAAGCGTTAAGCGTTAAGCGTTAAGCATTAAGCATTTAGCATGAAGCATGAAGCATTAAGCATTAAGCATTAAGCATTAAGCATTAAGCATTAAGCATTAAGCATTAAGCATTAAGCATTAAGCATTAAGCATTAAGCATTAAGCATTAAGCATTAAGCATTAAGCATTAAGCATTAAGCATTAAGCATTAAGCATTAAGCATTAAGCATTAAGCATTAAGCATTAAGCATTAAGCATTAAGCATTAAGCATCAAGCATTAAGCATCAAGCATTAAGCATCAAGCATTAAGCATCAAGCATCAAGCATTAAGCATCAAGCATTAAGCATCAAGCATTAAGCATTAAGCATTAAGTATTGAGCATTAAGCATTAAGCATTAAGCATTAAGCATTAAGCATTAAGCATTAAGCATTAAGCATTAAGCATTAAGCATTAAGCATTAAGCATTAAGCATTAAGCATTAAGCATTAAGCATTAAGCATTAAGCATTAAGCATTAAGCATCAAGCATTAAGCATCAAGCATCAAGCATTTAGCATTTAGCATCAAGCATCAAGCATCAAGAATGAAGCATCAAGCATCAAGAACGAAGCATTAAGCATTAAGCATTAAGCATTAAGCATTAAGCATTAAGCATTAAGCATTATGCATTAAGCATTAAGCATTGAGCATTAAGCATTAAGCATTAAGCATTAAGTATTGAGCATTGAGCATTGAGCATTGAGCATGAGCATTGAGCATTGAGCATTGAGCATTGAGCATTGAGCATTGAGCATTGAGCATTGAGGATTGAGGATTGAGGATTGAGCATTGAGCATTGAGCATTAAGCATTGAGGATTAAGCATTAAGCATTAAGCATTAAGAATTAAGAATTAAGCATTAAGAATTAAGCATTAAGCATTAAGCATTAAGCATTAAGCATTAAGCGTTAAGCGTTAAGCGTTAAGCGTTAAGCGTTAAGAGTTAAGAGTTAAGAGTTAAGCGTTAAGCGTTAAGCGTTAAGCGTTAAGCGTTAAGCGTTAAGCGTTAAGCGTTAAGCGTTAAGCGTTAAGCGGTAAGCGTTAAGCGTTAAGCGTTAGCATTAAGCATTAAGCATTAAGCATTAAGCATTAAGCATTAAGCATTATGCATCATGCATCAAGCATCAAGCATCAAGCATCAAGCATCAAGCATCAAGCATCAAGCATCAAGCATCAAGCATCAAGCATCAAGCATCAAGCATCAGCATCAAGCATCAAGCATCAAGCATCAAGCATCAAGCATCAAGTATCAAGCATCAAGCATCAAGCATCAAGCATCAAGCATCAAACATCAAGCATCAAGCATCAAGCATCAAGCATCAAGCATCAAGCATCAAGCATCAAGCATCAAGCATCAAGCATCAAGCACCAAGCATCAAGCATCAAGCATCAAGCATCAAGCATCAAGCATCAAGCATCAAGCATCAAGCATCAAGCATCAAGCATCAAGCATCAAGCATCAAGCATCAAGCATCAAGCATCAAACATCAAGCATCAAGCATCAAGCATCAAGCATCAAGCATCAAGCATCAAGCATCAAGCATCAAGCATCAAGCATCAAGCATCAAGCATTAATCATTAAGCATTAAGCATTAAGCATCAAGCATTAAGCATCAAGCATCAAGCATTAAGCATCAAGCATTAAGCATCAAGCATTAAGCATTAAGCATTAAGCATTAAGCATTAAGCCTAAGCATAAGAATAAGCATTAAGCATTAAGCATAAGCATTAAGCATTAAGCATTAAGCATTAAGCATTAAGCATTAAGCATTAGCATTAAGCATTAAGCATTAAGCATTAAGCATTAAGCATTAAGCATTAAGCATTAAGCATTAAGCATTAAGCATTAAGCATTAAGCATTAAGCATAAGCATTAAGCATAAGCATTAAGCATTAAGCATTAAGCATTAAGCATAAGCATTAAGCATTAAGCATTAAGCATTAAGCCTTAGCATAAGCATTAAGCATTAAGCATTAAGCATAAGCATTAAGCATTAAGCATTAAGCATTAAGATTAAGCATTAAGCATTAAGCATTAAGCATTAAGCATAAGCATTAAGCATTAAGCATTAAGCATTAAGCATTAAGCATTAAGCATTAAGCATTAAGCATTAAGCATTAAGCATTAAGCATTAAGCATTAAGCATTAAGCATTAAGCATTAAGCATTAAGCATTAAGCATTAAGCATTAAGCATTAAGCATTAAGCATTAAGCATTAAGCATTAAGCATTAAGCATTAAGCATTAAGCATTAAGCATTAAGCATTAAGCATTAAGCATTAAGCATTAAGCATTAAGCATTAAGCATTAAGCATTAAGCATTAAGCATTAAGCATTAAGCATTAAGCATTAAGCATTAAGCATTAAGCATGAAACATGAAGCATGAAACATGAAGCATTAAGCATTAAGCATTAAGCATTAAGCATTAAGCATTAAGCATTAAGCATTAAGCATTAAGCATTAAGCATTAAGCATTAAGCATTAAGCATTAAGCATTAAGCATTAAGCATTAAGCATTAAGCATTAAGCATTAAGCATTAAGCATTAAGCATTAAGCATTAAGCATTAAGCATTAAGCATTAAGCATTATTTAATTTTAAAAAATACGTCTAAAACGTCTTTAAATATCATTTTATTTAAAAATATGACAAATTAATTAAGAAGACGATGATAATACGTTAAAATAAGATATCACACAATGTGTTCATTTTAGAAAACTTTACATGACTATTATTTTGATAGTTCGAGTCTCATATGACACAATTCAAAGTTCGAATGTCATATAATAAAATAATCCAAATTCGAGCCTCAAATAACAATTACATAAATTATTATTTACGTCAATTTGTCATTATTATATTTTCCAAATAAATTTATAATATACATAAATATTAAACAATACAAAATAATAAGATTTTAAAAAATAATAATTTCTAAAAAAAAGTTATAAATAACCAAATAAACAAAATAATTACAATAAAGAAATATAAATTAATCTCTCAACTCTTAATAATGTTTAAATTACACATCCATTAAATATTTGTAACAACATATTTATAGTAATCTTTAAAATAATAATTATAGTAATTCTCAAAACTTTAATATATAAAATATTTTGAATTATAAACCTACTTATAATTATACATAAAGTTATTATAAATGAAAATACAACAACAAAAAATAAGACATCACACACCACTACCCACTCCTTTTTTCTAGTCACGGCACTTGAAACCAATCCTAACTTGCTTCTTTCTTACACGTATATATTTATCACGACCCACCTAATAATTACTCTCCAATCCAAAAAAATACATTTTTTTAAAGTAAAAATCAAACATTAAATATTTATTTTTAAATAAGACCTTTTCATTTAAACTATACTAATAAATTAGTGTGATATTCTGTTATTAACATTAATATATATTAGTTATATAAAATAATATATTTAAAAATATCAAATTCTTAAAAAATAAATGAATTTTCTTAAACTTTAAATGAAAGGATGAAAGAAGTCATTATACTCAATCATTTAAAAAAAAAAAGAAAAAAAGGAAAGTAAGATATCCCACATTTTTAGATGTCAAAATATGGATTCAATATTGAAGCCAAGCATTAACACAAATAAGATTTTTTTAATTTTAGATATTGTATAAATTAGTCTAATAGTTTCTTATTAACATTAATATATATAAGTTTGAAATATATAATTATATAATAAAACGTTTTAAGGATTAAAATGCATTATATACTTATATTAGTTTTTTTTTATATATTTTAAGATATATAATTTTGTTATTTTTTTTTATACTCACATTTTTAAATATTTTTATTTATTTAAATATTAAAATTTAAAAAAATTAAATTCCGAAAATATTGTGCTATCCAAATATAAAAACGATCAAGATTCAGGTGACATGCATTTATATTGATCAAACATCTCATTTTCAATTTTTTATTAAATATAATGTAAGCATTATTGTCCATTATTAAATAATATATATAATAATTATATATTGAATAAATATATTTTATTTCTTTTAAAAAATGTACAACAAGTTGTGTCAAATTATGTTAAAATTCAAAATATATTAACCCTCAATACTTATAAATTTCTTTGTGAAAACTATATTTCTTATTTCCAAATTTTATACCATATTACATGCTTTATTTAAAAGTTATTTCAAGTTTAATTTAGGTTTAGTTTTAAAATATTTATAACTTTTTAAATTTATTTATTTATTGTTATCCAATGTGCTGTACTAAATTGTGAACAACTATTACACTTATAATTTTCAGAATTTTGTGTTATCAAGTATTGTCTATGATAAAAAAATGTTTTATTTGATTAATTTATAAGCCATACATATCATACTTAAATAATGATAGATAAGTAAAAATTAAAACTAATATCAAAAAAGATGTGTCAATATTTGTAATTAATTACTAAATATCATATATTACTCTAATAATATATATTTAAAATAATTTTATATTTGTAAGTAGTTTTCGTGCAACATGTTTAATTTTCAGCACAACTTTTGGTTTGTTTTTATTAAATATAATGTTTTAATTTTAATATATTACGAAAAAATAGTATAAAAATTATATTAAATAATTTAATTTAATTGTATTATAAATATATGTATTTGGAAATATTTACTAAAGGTTAAAATAAATAATTAAGAAATAAATGATATCTAAAGTTATTTAGGGACTGAAGTATATTTTATACATATATCATACATAAATAAAATGAGAAAATATTTTTAAAGAAACCCAGATATTGGTTTCATTTATTCTACCCCCAACTTCTCTATAATAATCTAATTTTATTTTTCACATTCACCCTTATTCTCACCCAAATAGTTCAGGTTTAACTAATTAATAAATGATATAATTTTGAAATTTAAAATTATTTATGAACTAAAACATTCGTTAAACTTAGATTAGTAATAATTAAAAAAATGGATGTTTTTTTACAAATTTTTATATTTTAATTTTTTATTTTACTTTACAGTTTTTTTATATTTTTTACAGTTTACTTTTTATATTATATTTTAATGTAATTAGTTCTCTCAAAATTTATAAAAAACAATTACAATAATTATTTTAGTATTAATTGGAAACGAAAATATCGGTTTTATTATAATTAAATATGATCAATTTATTTATTAAATTATTACTGTTAATGATTATGATGTTTTATATCAGTTATGTAAATATAAATTTATTTATTTGATAATTTTAACAATAATATTTGTCTTTCCACTAATAAAAATTATTATGAAGTATGTTCACACTAATAATTAATATACTTTACACAAAAAAAGTACTTACTTTTATGAGTTTATTTTTAACACTCTCAAAGTTTTATTTTAAAAAAAATTATAATTTTAATTAATTTAATTTGATAATTATTATGTATTTTGTTATAACAAGTGATTATAGTTATTTAATATAAAATATTTATATTATTATTCTTATTTTGTAGCTGTTGCGTGCTTTTTATTTTTTGTTAAAAAATGTTGGATAATAATTTAAATATAATTTTTTTCTTTCAAGTTAATATTTGTATTTTACATTTAAAAAAAAGTTATAGTTAATTAATCTCTAAAATAATATACGAAATTTTAGTGATAAATATATAAGAACTAAAATTCTTATATTTATATATTATTATTACATATTATATTTAAAATTAATGATTTCGTCAAGCATTGAGCATCTTAATGCTTGATGCTTGATGCTTGATGCTTGATGCTTGATGCTTGATGCTTGATGCTTGATGCTTGATGCTTGATGCTTGATGCTTGATGCTTGATGCTTGATGCTTGATGCTTGATGCTTGATGCTTGATGCTTGATGCTTGATGCTTGATGCTTGATGCTTGATGCTTGATGCTTGATGCTTGATGCTTGATGCTTGATGCTTGATGCTTGATGCTTGATGCTTGATGCTTGATGCTTGATGCTTGATGCTTGATGATTGATGCTTGATGCTTGATGCTTGATGTCTGATGCCTGATGCCTGATGCTTGATGCCTGATGCTTGATGCCTGATGCCTGATGCCTGATGCCTGATGCCTGATGCCTGATGCCTGATGCCTGATGCCTGATGCCTGATGCCTGATGCCTGATGCCTGATGCCTGATGCCTGATGCTTGATGCTTAATGCTTAATTCTTAATGCTTAATGCTTAATTCTTAATGCTTAATGCTTAATGCTTAATGCTTAATGCTTAATGCTTAATGCTTAATGCTTAATGCTTAATGCTTAATGCTTAATGCTTAATGCTTAATGATTAATGATTAATGCTTAATGCTTAATGCTTAATGCTTAATGCTTAATGCTTAATGCTTAATGCTTAATGCTTAATGCTTAATGCTTAATGCTTAATGCTTAATGCTTGATGCCTAATGCTTAATGCCTAATGCTTAATGCCTAATGCTTAATGCCTAATGCTTAATGCTTAATGCTTAATGCTTAATGCTTAATGCTTAATACTTAATGCTTAATGCTTAATGCTTAATGCTTAATGCTTAATGCTTAATGCTTAATGCTTAATGCTTAATGCTTAATGCTTAATGTTTAATGCTTAATGCTTAATGCTTAATGCTTAATGCTTAATGCTTAATGCTTAATGCTTAATGCCTAATGCTTAATTCTTAATGCTTAATTCTTAATGCTTAATGCTTAATGCTTAATGCTTAATGCTTAATGCTTAATGCTTATGCTTAATGCTTAATGCTTAATGCTTAATGCTTAATGCTTAATGCTTAATGCTTAATGCTTAATGCTTAATGCTTAATGATTAATTCTGTAGATAAAATTAGATCGGTTAAATAAAACTTAACAAAAACAAAACTCTTGTGCAGGAACAGACAAAGGACCGAACCGGTCAAATTACTGAACCGGTTAAGAAACTCAACCGGTCAAGCATTTATACCGACCAGAAACATGACCGCACAAGAAAGTCAAGATCGGTTAAAATTAGAAGGCCAGAATCAATTAAACAGTCGGTCAATCAGAAGCCATTGAAAAACCGGAAGACATTCGGTTAACATAAATAACCGACCAGCATAAAAAGATACTTCGGGTATCTGTTGAGAATGATACCGAAGGAACAGACTGAATATTGTCATATTTATACAAGTCTGAGGACAGTCTGCAGACTGTAGAAAACCGTCCTACAAGATCTTTCTACTTAAGGATAAATCAGAAAGGCAATCTTCCAAGTACAGACAACTGTCAAACCGACAGTTGCCATATTGAGTAAAAGACAAACCTAGCCGGTTTGACCTACACACTAGAAGACTAGACCGCCAGGTCTGAAGATTAGACCACCAGGTCTGAATCACTGAACCTCTGCTCAACCAATCAGATTCAAGGAAATGAAATTTGACCGTTGGCACATTTCACCTATAAAAGAAGGAGCTGAAGAGGAGTAAATGCGGGATTTTGAAGATTACAAGCTCTGAATATTCTACAGCCTAAGTGAAAAAAATTGTGTTCTATCTCTAGAAATCTTAAAGCGCTTAGTTGAAGTGTAATTCTACAATCTCGGTTAAAATTGTACGAGTGTTATCGAGCAGGAAATAAGTCTCGATCGGATTGTGTTAGTATTCCTTAGTGAATATCCTTCTCGCGGTTTCGAGAGGAAGGTGTGACGTAGGAGTTTTATCTCCGAACATCCATAAAAATCTGTCTTGCTACTTGCTTTTTACTTACTTTACTTTATAACCGATCTTCACTAACCGACTAATACCGCTCCAACCGAATTACTAATTTCCAAAACCGACCCAGCAATCTCCAAACCTGTCCTATTCAAATCCGGTTCTGCCTATCTTGTGTGTGTGCTGCTTCAACCTGAAACAAACCACTTCCGCGCTTGAACTTTGTTCAAGGGTTTGTGACAGTTTGTGTAGTATTGAAACCACGGTGTTAATCTCTAACTGGATTAATCACCACTTTTTGATTGAGACGCGATAACCGGCCAACCCCGGTCCGCCAGCCGCGACCTTGATCCTAACAAATTCCTAATACTTATTCCTAATGCTTAATGCGTAATGCTTAATGCTTAATGCTTAATGCTTAATGCTTAATGCTTAATGCTTAATGCTTAATGCTTAATGCTTAATGCTTAATGCTTAATGCTTAATGCTTAATGCTTAATGCTTAATGCTTAATGCTTAATGCTTAATGCTTAATGCTTAATGCTTAATGCTTAATGCTTAATGCTTAATGCTTAATGCTTAATGCTTAATGCTTAATGCTTAATGCTTAATGCTTAATGCTCAATGCTCAATGCTCAATGCTCAATGCTCAATGCTCAATGCTTAATGCTCAATGCTCAATGCTCAATGCTCAATGCTCAATGCTCAATGCTCAATGCTCAATGCTCAATGCTCAATGCTCAATGCTCAATGCTCAATGCTCAATGCTCAATGCTCAATGCTCAATGCTCAATGCTCAATGCTCAATGCTCAATGCTCAATGCTCAATGCTCAATGCTCAATGCTCAATGCTCAATGCTCAATGCTCAATGCTCAATGCTCAATGCTCAATGCTCAATGCTCAATGTTCAATGCTCAATGCTCAATGCTCAATGCTCAATGCTCAATGCTCAATGCTCAATGCTCAATGCTCAATGCTCAATGCTCAATGCTCAATGCTTAATGCTTAATGCTTAATGCTTAATGCTTAATGCTTAATTCTTAATGCTTAATGCTTAATGCTTAATGCTTAATGCTTAATGCTTAATGCTTAATGCTCAATGCTTAATGCTTAATGCTTAATGCTCAATGCTCAATGCTCAATGCTCAATGCTCAATGCTCAATGCTCAATGCTCAATGCTCAATGCTCAATGCTCAATGCTCAATGCTCAATGCTCAATGCTCAATGCTCAATGCTCAATGCTCAATGCTCAATGCTCAATGCTCAATGCTCAATGCTCAATGCTCAATGCTCAATGCTCAATGCTCAATGCTCAATGCTCAATGCTCAATGCTCAATGCTCAATGCTCAATGCTCAATGCTCAATGCTCAATGCTCAATGCTCAATGCTCAATGCTTAATGCTCAATGCTTAATGCTTAATGCTTAATGCTTAATGCTTAATGCTTAATTCTTAATGCTTAATGCTTAATTCTTAATGCTTGATGCTTGATGCTTGATGATTGATGCTTGATTCTTGATGCTTGATGCTTGATTCTTGATTCTTGACGCTTGACGCTTGACGCTTGACGCTTGATGTTTGACGTTTAATGCTTGATGCTTAATGCTTGATGCTTAATGCTTAATGCTTGATGCTTGATGCTTGATGCTTGATGCTTGATGCTTGATGCTTGATGCTTGATGCTTGATGCTTGATGCTTGATGCTTGATGCTTGATGCTTGATGCTTGATGCTTGATGCTTGATGCTTGATGCTTGATGCTTAATGCTTAATGCTTCATGCTTAATGCTTAATGCTTAATGCTTAATGCTTAATGCTTAATGCTTAATGCTTAATGCTTAATGCTTAATGCTTAATGCTTAATGCTTAATGCTTAATGCTTAATGCTTAATGCTTAATGCTTAATGCTTAATGCTTAATGCATAATGCTTAATGCTCAATGCTCAATGCTCAATGCTCAATGCTCAATGCTCAATGCTCAATGCTCAATGCTCAATGCTCAATGCTCAATGCTCAATGCTCAATGCTCAATGCTCAACGCTCAATGCTCAATGCTCAATGCTCAATGCTCAATGCTCAATGCTCAATGCTCAATGCTCAATGCTCAATGCTCAATGCTCAATGCTCAATGCTCAATGCTCAATGCTCAATGCTCAATGCTCAATGCTCAATGCTTAATGCTCAATGCTTAATGCTTAATGCTTAATGCTTAATGCTTAATGCTTAATTCTTAATGCTTAATGCTTAATTCTTAATGCTTGATGCTTGATGCTTGATGATTGATGCTTGATTCTTGATGCTTGATGCTTGATTCTTGATTCTTGACGCTTGACGCTTGACGCTTGATGTTTGACGTTTAATGCTTGATGCTTAATGCTTGATGCTTAATGCTTAATGCTTGATGCTTGATGCTTGATGCTTGATGCTTGATGCTTGATGCTTGATGCTTGATGCTTGATGCTTGATGCTTGATGCTTGATGCTTGATGCTTGATGCTTGATGCTTGATGCTTGATGCTTGATGCTTGATGCTTAATGCTTAATGCTTAATGCTTAATGCTTAATGCTTAATGCTTAATGCTTAATGCTTAATGCTTAATGCTTAATGCTTAATGCTTAATGCTTAAAGCTTAATGCTTAATGCTTAATGCTTAATGCTTAATGCTTAATGCTTAATGCTTAATGCTTAATGCTTAATGCTTAATGCTTAATGCTTAATGCTTAATGCTTAATGCTTAATGCTTAATGCTTAATGCTTAATGCTTAATGCTTAATGCTTAATGCTTAATGCTTAATGCTTAATGCTTAATGCTTAATGCTTAATGCTTAATGCTTAATGCTTAATGCTTAATGCTTAATGCTTAATGCTTAATGCTTAATGCTTAATGCTTAATGCTTAATGCTTAATGCTTAATGCTTAATGCTTAATGCTTAATGCTTAATGCTTAATGCTTAATGCTTAATGCTTAATGCTTAATGCTTAATGCTTAATGCTTAATGCTTAATGCTTAATGCTTAATGCTTAATGCTTAATGCTTAATGCTTAATGCTTAATGCTTAATGCTTAATGCTTAATGCTTAATGCTCAATGCTCAATGCTCAATGCTCAATGCTCAATGCTCAATGCTCAATGCTCAATGCTCAATGCTCAATGCTCAATGCTCAATGCTCAATGCTCAATGCTCAATGCTCAATGCTCAATGCTCAATGCTCAATGCTCAATGCTCAATGCTCAATGCTCAATGCTCAATGCTCAATGCTCAATGCTCAATGCTCAATGCTCAATGCTCAATACTCAATGCTCAATGCTTAATGCTCAATGCTTAATGCTTAATGCTTAATGCTTAATGCTTAATGCTTAATGCTTAATTCTTAATTCTTAATGCTTATTGCTTAATTCTTAATGCTTGATGCTTGATGCTTGATGATTGATGCTTGATTCTTGATGCTTGATTCTTGATTCTTGACGCTTGACGCTTGACGCTTGATGTGTGATGTTTGATGTTTGACGTTTAATGCTTGATGCTTGATGCTTGATGCTTGATGCTTAATGCTTAATGCTTGATGCTTGATGCTTGATGCTTGATGCTTGATGCTTGATGCTTGATGCTTGATGCTTGATGCTTGATGCTTGATGCTTGATGCTTGATGCTTGATGCTTGATGCTTGATGCTTGATGCTTGATGCTTGATGCTTGATGCTTGATGCTTGATGCTTAATGCTTAATGATTAATGCTTGATGCTTGATGCTTGATGCTTGATGCTTGATGCTTGATGCTTGATGCTTGATGCTTGATGCTTGATGCTTGATGCTTGATGCTTGATGCTTAATGCTTAATGCTTAATGCTTAATGCTTAATGCTTAATGCTTAATGCTTAATGCTTAATGCTTAATGCTTAATGCTTAATGCTTAATGCTTAATGCTTAATGCTTAATGCTTAATGCTTAATGCTTAATGCTTAATGCTTAATGCTTAATGCTTAATGCTTAATGCTTAATGCTTAATGCTTAATGCTTAATGCTTAATGCTTAATGCTTAATGCTTAATGCTTAATGCTTAATGCTTAATGCTTAATGCTTAATGCTTAATGCTTAATGCTTAATGCTTAATGCTTAATGCTTAATGCTTAATGCTTAATGCTTAATGCTTAATGCTTAATGCTTAATGCTTAATGCTTAATGCTTAATGCTTAATGCTTAATGCTTAATGCTTAATGCTTAATGCTTAATGCTTAATGCTTAATGCTTAATGCTTAATGCTTAATGCTTAATGCTTAATGCTTAATGCTTAATGCTTAATGCTTAATGCTTAATGCTTAATGCTTAATGCTTAATGCTTAATGCTTAATGCTTAATGCTTAATGCTTAATGCTTAATGCTTAATGCTTAATGCTTAATGCTTAATGCTTAATGCTTAATGCTTAATGCTTAATGCTTAATGCTTAATGCTTAATGCTTAATGCTTAATGCTTAATGCTTAATGCTTAATGCTTAGTGCTTAATGCTTAATGCTTAATGCTTAATGCTTAATGCTTAATGCTTAGTGCTTAATGCTTAATGCTTAATGCTTAGTGCTTAATGCTTAATGCTTAGTGCTTAATGCTTAGTGCTTAATGCTTAATACTTAATGCTTAGTGCTTAATGCTTAATGCTTAATGCTTAATGCTTAGTGCTTAATGCTTAATGCTTAATGCTTAATGCTTAATGCTTAATGCTTAATGCTTAATGCTTAATGCTTAATGCTTAATGCTTAATGCTTAATGCTTAATGCTTAATGCTTAATGCTTAATGCTTCATGCTTCATGCTTCATGCTTCATGCTTCATGCTTAATGCTTCATGCTTAATGCTTAATGCTTCATGCTTAATGCTTAATGCTTAATGCTTAATGCTTAATGCTTAATGCTTAATGCTTAATGCTTAATGCTTAATGCTTAATGCTTAATGCTTAATGCTTAATGCTTAATGCTTAATGCTTAATGCTTAATGCTTAATGCTTAATGCTTAATGCTTAATGCTTAATGCTTAATGCTTAATGCTTAATGCTTAATGCTTAATGCTTAATGCTTAATGCTTAATGCTTAATGCTTAATGCTTAATGCTTAATGCTTAATGCTTAATGCTTAATGCTTAATGCTTAATGCTTAATGCTTAATGCTTAATGCTTAATGCTTAATGCTTAATGCTTAATGCTTAATGCTTAATGCTTAATGCTTAATGCTTAATGCTTAATGCTTAATGCTTAATTCTCAATGCTCAATGCTCAATGCTCAATGCTCAATGCTCAATGCTCAATGCTCAATGCTCAATGCTCAATGCTCAATGCTCAATGCTCAATGCTCAATGCTCAATGCTCAATGCTCAATGCTCAATGCTCAATGCTCAATGCTCAATGCTCAATGCTCAATGCTCAATGCTCAATGCTTAATGCTTAATGCTTAATGCTCAATGCTTAATGCTCAATGCTTAATGCTTAATGCTTAATGCTTAATGCTTGATGCTTAATGATTGATGCTTGATTCTTGATGCTTGATGCTTGATGCTTGATGCTTGATGCTTGATTCTTGATGCTTGACGCTTGACGCTTGACGCTTGACGCTTGATATTTGACGCTTAATGCTTGACGCTTGACGCTTGACGCTTAATGCTTCATGCTTAATGCTTGATGCTTGATGCTTGATGCTTGATGCTTGATGCTTGATGCTTGATGCTTGATGCTTGATGCTTGATGCTTGATGCTTGATGCTTGATGCTTGATGCTTGATGCTTGATGCTTGATGCTTGATGCTTGATGCTTGATGCTTGATGCTTGATGCTTGATGCTTGATGCTTAATGCTTGATGCTTAATGCTTGATGCTTAATGCTTAATGCTTAATGCTTAATGCTTAATGCTTAATGCTTAATGCTTAATGCTTAATGCTTAATGCTTAATGCTTAATGCTTAATGCTTAATGCTTAATGCTTAATGCTTAATGCTTAATGCTTAATGCTTAATGCTTAATGCTTAATGCTTAATGCTTAATGCTTAATGCTTAATGCTTAATGCTTAATGCTTAATGCTTGATGCTTGATGCTTGATGCTTGATGCTTGATGCTTGATGCTTGATGCTTGATGCTTGATGCTTGATGCTTGATGCTTGATGCTTGATGCTTGATGCTTGATGCTTGATGCTTGATGCTTGATGCTTGATGCTTGATGCTTGATGCTTGATGCTTGATGCTTGATGCTTGATGCTTGATGCTTGATGCTTGATGCTTGATGCTTGATGCTTGATGCTTGATGCTTTATGCTTGATGCTTGATGCTTGATGCTTGATGCTTGATGCTTGATGCTTGATGCTTGATGCTTGATGCTTGATGCTTGATGCTTGATGCTTGATGCTTGATGCTTGATGCTTGATGCTTGATGCTTGATGCTTGATGCTTGATGCTTGATGCTTGATGCTTGATGCTTGATGCTTGATGCTTGATGCTTGATGCTTGATGCTTGATGCTTGACGCTTGACGCTTGATTGTTGATGCTTGATGCTTGACGCTTGACACTTGATGCTTGATGTTTTATGATTAATGTTTAATGCTTAAATAATATAATATATTTGATATATTACTTTTAGTTTAATATGATATATTTGATATATATTATCAATTCCATCATAAAAATTAATTAATTTGATATTTTTGAAATCAAATAATTAGAAGAAAAATCTTGTTTAATTCGAGAATAATATGACAAACGTGCCAATATTATGGGATGCAAAAATGCAACCGAAAACAAATTTTAAGCGCTTCGGTCAAAGATGCATGAAACACTATAATGATTTCTTTTGTAATCATTAATTCACACATATATGTGCGATTTAAAAAGATACCAACACGAATGTGGGGCTAATATTTTTATTGATAATAACAAAAATATTATTGTGTATATTATGATAAAGAAAAATTTAATTTATTGTTAGAGAAATATGTTCTCTAAAAAAGATAAAGTTGCGCAATTTTACAAAAAGAAAAAAAAACAACAATAAAATATCTTGTTTATATTTACTAAGTTGCTGTTCAAATGAATATTTCAAATTTGACGATTTTGAAATTAAAAAACGTGTAATTTCTTTGACATTATTTTCATAAAAATTTGTAGAACCAATATCTTCAAAAAGATATTATGAAATAGATGAAAAAGAAAATTTATAAAGTCTTTGTATGACTTATAACAAATTTTATAATAATGATATGAAAATTGAATCATACTTCGATTAAAAATTAATGTGACAATTATATATGTCATGAAGACAATGAAAATTATTTAATTACGTGTCTTTTGTACGATATTTTTATTGTTGAAAATTACGATAAAAATGATTAAAATCCATTAAGGTCGTAATTGCACTATACGAAATATCATGTTGTTATCAAATGATATATTTATATTATTAAATGAAAAAATTTACGTTCGCAAGTGAATATGTTTACACTAGGAAGTGCAATCTACGGATGGAAATCTTCTATGAAAATTATGATTAATATATTAAACGTTATAATCTACGAAAAATAAAACATTTTTATGAAAAATATGTAATTGAATACACGAATACAGAATAGTTCAAAGACATTTTGTCTACTAGTTAGCCAAGTAAACAATATTTTCAAAAAAATTAATTTAAATTGTAAGCATTTACGAGTCACTATGCTTCTTATTAGAAGAAGTTCCAATGTTATCTAAGAATGTACAAACGGGAATTTTTAACTATTGTTTTGGGTCAAATTATTTTGACTAAGGGTCAAACTATTCTAACTAACGATATTTTGATGATGAGTTTGTATAAAACTTAAATAAGAAGGAAACTAAGTTGTCTAATTATTTTTGTGCAGGTGCATCAAAACATGTTAAGTTTGACTTAGCTTGAATCAGGTTTATTAGACGTATTGGTTATTAGGCGTACGTAGTTAGTCGTGTAGATTAACAGACGTAGTTAGACGTGTAGTCTAACAGATATGTAATTAGACGTGTAGTCCAACAGATACGTAGTTAGACGTGTAGTCTAACAGACGTAGTTAGACGTGCAGTCTAAAAGATATGTAGTAAGACGTGTAGTCTAACAGAGACGTAGTTAGACGTGCAGTCTAACAGATACGTAGTTAGACGTGTAGTCTAATAGATACATAGTTAGACATGCAGTCTAACGTGTTGGGTCAAATTATTTTGACTAAGTGTTGAAATAGTTTGACTATTGGAATTTTGATGATGAAATGATGAATGGACTCTATATGCGTCTAATTGTTTTTGATACATGTGTATTGAAATCAGATTTCATTAGACTTGGTTCTAATGAGGTTCATTAGACCGATTTGGTATTAGATCCACGGTGTTAGACGTGCAGTCTAACTAGCAAAGTTAGACGTACATTCTAACTAGAGTAATTAGACGTGCATTCTAACTCATGGAGTTAGACATGCAGTCTAATAGACACGTAATTAGACGTGCAGTCTAACTCATGGTGTTAGACGTGCAGTCTAATAGACACGTAATTGGATGTGCAGTCTAACTCGTGGAGTTAGACGTGCAGTCTAATGAATCTGTAATTTGACATGCAGTCTAACTCATGGAGTTAGACGTGTAGTCTAATGAATTGTGAAAGTTAGACGTGTAGTCTAACTCCTTCAGACTAGTCTGAAGTTGAACCGTAATTAGACGTGCAGTCTAACTCATGGAGTTAGACGTGCAGTCTAATAGAAAGAGAAAGTTAGACGTGCAGTCTAATTAGTGAAAGTTAGACGTGTAGTCTAACTCCTTCATATTATTCTAAAGTGATTATAATTAGACGTAAGTGTAATCCCATTAGACCAGGCGGTCAAATGGATTATGTTATTAGACGGGGATGTTCAATTTTATTAGACGAAGTTGTCTAATTGAAATACGTCTAATTCCTTGCTTAAGTAGTTGCTTGAAGCTAGCATCCGTCTACCCACGTGCTATAGGTTTATACTACTCCTGCTCCACTTTTTAGTGAAGATCAGTACGACAGTCGATGCAACCAATCAACCAATTACACGTAAGAAAATATCCTTCCCACTACTTGTTTTGTAGGTAAATCTATGAAGAATATTCAGCGCAATACCTGTTGTGTACGACCACGATCCTTGTATTTAGAGTTTGTTGTGTACTATAGAGGCATTCCAATGGAAGAGTGCGACGTATCATTATAATGATTCGACCATTGGTACTTATGCCTTATTTAAAGATTCTTAAGGATAACGGACGAACGTCCAGAATTACAGAGAGAGAATTCAATCGATCATTTTGATATCCAAATTACTCGAACTGTTACCTGCTTTCTTGCTTTACTGTGTTTTAATCAAGAGAGAGTTAGAATCAAAAGCATCCTTTAGCTGAGTGATATTCTTCATCTTGTAAGTTGAACAGAGTGTGTTCTGTTCAACAGTGAGCTAAGTGTGTGCAAATTGTATTTGATTCAAAGCATATTATAGTGAATCCTTCCGGTGGTTGGAAGAAGAGGTGACGTAGGAGAGTTTGCTCCGAACATCCATAAACAAACTGTTGTGTTGTTCATTACTGTCATCTTCTCATTCTTCATCTTAAACTTCAAACCTAAGTAAACATTTCAGCACTTGATTCTGTTTCAAATGATTAAAAGGGTTTGCGTAGAATAGAAAGTGAATTAAATCCCTAACAAGATTTCTTTCAAACCGTTTTTCATAAGCCTTCATCAATCGCCAGACCCCCGTCTCTATTGATTAAGTCGATCCTATCATAACGGATACGTAGTTAAACATGGAATCGAACAGATACGTAGTTAGACGTGTAGTCTAACAGATATGTAGTTAGACGTGCAGTCTAACAGACGTTATTAGACATTGAGTCTAATGGATACGTAGTTAAACGTGCAGTCTAACAAATCTATAGTTAGACGTTTAGTCTAACGGATACGTAGTTAGACGTGTAGTCTAACCGACGTAGTTAAACGGGCAGTCTAACAGATACGTAGTTAGACGTGGAGTTTAACAGACATAGTTAGACGTGCAGTCTAATAGATACATAGTTAGATGTGCAGTCTAATGGATACGTAGTTAGACGTGTAGTCTAACGGATACGTAGTTAGACGTGTAGTCTAACAGATACGTAGTTAGATGTGCAGTTTAATAGACATAGTTAGACGTACCGTCTAACAAATAAGTAGTTAGACGTGTAGTCTAACGGATACGTAGTTAGACATGCAGTCTAACAGATGAAAGTTAGACGTGCAGGCTAACTCCTTCAAACTAGTCTGAGGGGACACGTAGTTAGACGTGTTGTCTAACTCTATTAGACTTGGTGGTCTAATGGATTCTGCTATTAGACGGAGGCGTCTAACATCATTAGACTTGGCAGTCTAATGGATTTTGCTATTAGACAGAGGCGTCTAACTTCATTAGGCTTCGCAGTCTAATGGAGCACATGTAATGCCTCGCTTCAGCAGTTGCTTGAAGTTAGCCTCCGTCTACCCATGATCAACTAGCTGTACGCTACTCCTTCTCCACTAATCCGTGCATATCAGTACGACAACCAATTACATCCAATGAATTAATTCCACGTAAGCAAATATTTTTCCCACTACTAGTTTCTTGCTGGACAATCCTAGAAGAATATTTGGGAGCACTACCAGTTTGGTACGATCACAATCTTTATGCACAGAGTTTGTTGTACCTGTGACAATCTTCATGGTTTCTACTCAACAGTTCGACAGTTTTAAAATGCGTCCTAGTGAAGCAATGACTAAGTTTGACACAAGGTTCAACAAAATCATCTTCACTCTCTCTATTCTCGGCAAGAGCTATAGCAACAGGTAGATTGCTATCAAGGTTATGCGTGCTTTGCAAAGGGAATGGGACATAAAGACGATGGCTGTGAGGGAATCCAATGACCTCAAAAAGATCTCTCTTTTCAATCTGTTTGCTGATCTCAAAGCCTATGAGTTCGAGTTGAACTCAAGGATTGAAGAAGATCAACCCTCATCCATCATCATTGCCAAAGCATTGGTTATTGCTGAAGAGTCACTGGTTGCTCTTGATGTGAAGATAGCTTCCCAGCAGCTTAGCAGCGATGCTATGTCTCTCTTCATGAAGAAGTTTGGCGACTTCATGAAGAAAAGAAACTCTAACTAAAGCTCTTCAAATTCAAATGATAATAAGAAATCCAAAGCTAATGTTAAGTGTTTTAACTATGGAATTTTAGGTCATTACTAGTCGGACTCTCGGAATCCAAAGGGTGATGAGAAGAAGAAGGACGAAGAAAAGGAGTTGAAGGCTCTTGTAGCAGGGGATGTGAAGAATAGACGAAACTATAATGACTCTCACTCTTCATCCAGCGACAGTGATGAAGAAGAGGTTGATTGTTTCATGGCAAGAGAAGAAGAAGAAATTCATGAAACTGAGGTATTTGACTTCTCTTCTGAAAAAGTTTCAAGGGAACAACTGGTAGTTGCACTAGATGACATGGTCATAGAGTACATAAAACTATTAGAATCCCAAAATGAAATACAGTCATCATCTAATGTGTCTCAACTTGTTTGTCCCAATCTCTAGATTTAAAAACTCTTGAAAATAACAAGATCGAGATCTCATTTGAAAATGAGATTCTCAAAGAACAGATTCAAACTCTTTCTTCTGAAAACAAAAGGTTAAACTATGTTGTTAGTTCTTGGACAAGGTCTGGAGAAGCTGTCAAATATTAGATTAGTCTGTTGAAGCCTTTTGGATCTAAATCCGATTTAGGATTTGATAGCGATAACCCAAACTAGTCCTGCAAAAATTTAAACTCAACAACCGACAAACTTAAACCAATAAGTTTTGTCAAAGGGAGTCTAACTAACATTGAATCTGATCCAATTCATGAAGAGTTAGCTTTAAAAAATGAAATAATTTATGTTCCGCCAACTATTAGCTGGCTGAAAATTAAGTTAGAAGAAGCCATCAAGACTGGCAATCTAAAACCTGACTCTAACTCAAGGAGTTTTAAAAGAAAATCATTCTCAAAAGCTAAGGGATCAGTGGCTAGCAGAAAGGCGTCTGCTAAATCAAAACCATACGCACTTATTACAACACAAAATGGGAAATCCATCAAAATAACTCAAATATGGATTCCTAAGGGACTTATTGATCGAGGATGCAATTGAATGTGGGTACCAAAGTTTGTAAATATTTTCTTGTGTAGGTGATACAGGAAAGATGCAGGAAGGAAGCATGGAGCATACTCTTCTGAGTATACATTTTAAGAGATCAACAATGGCCCTTGCCATTCCTAAGGACTAAGTGTTTATGTTTTAAGAATATGTTTGGTCTTAAGGATCTCAAAACATTTATTTATTCATTTTGTACATGCACAAAATGAGAGAGAAAATTTATTATAAAAATAAACATGCACGCAGACAAAATACTTTAATCGGTCTATGAGACGAGGTCGTATAAAAGAAAAAGCATGTACTTAGACGTATTTTTACTTACATTCTACGCATCTAAGTCTATGTGTCTTGGTTAATAACCTGCGCGGTTAGACGCTGACGTCTAATAGACGTTAGAAGTTTATAAAACAAGAGAATTTGGAAGCTCACGTCTAACCAAACACACGTCTAATAGGTGTTGTTCATGCATAATTAGACGTCAACGTCTAGTAAATGTTAGACGTTTATAAGACAATGATTAGACGTCTGCTTCTAATAGACGTTTAGATCTCATAGATTGTAGAAGTAAGAAAAACGTCTCACTACGTGTGTATTAGACTGGTCAAGGACAGCTGTCCCACATGCCATGTCATCTAATTTTCCCGCTCAAACATAAAAACAGTCATCGTCAAATAATATGAAGACATGTGTCTTTCAAGTTAAAAGAGAATGACTTATATACCCTCAAAATTAATTATGATTCTTTGGAAAGGACGTCTAATATTAATTAATGGGTCCTACCCTTTGGAAAAGTGACGGTTATGCCATGCGACTCCTGGAAATCTATTTAAGGACATCTTGCATGAGATCGAAATGTTTTTCTCTCTCAAATCTCTCAAGAACCCTATATTTATTCAAACCTCTATTTAGAAACTCTTGTTCATCTTGTGTCTATTCATCTTTTTTTCAAAAATAGGCAACAAGAGAATCACCATTGGACACTGTACTTTGCAGATGGATTTTCCTTCTGTGTATTAATTCGATCAATAGGAGGTGGTTAATATGTTCAGATCTCTTGAATACTCCGATATCGCGAAGTATCTTGGCGGGCCGTTCATATTCTACGAGAAGGATGTCCGAGAGTTCATTAAATCGTCAACTATGGTTGGCGATTTTATTACGGCAACGGTGAATAATATAGTTATTTCTTTCAATGATGCGTACTATGCGGAGTTCTTCGAACTTCCATCGGAGGGCCACACGTTCAACCTGAATCTCCCATCAGAAATCACAGCGGAAATGAAGACTGTTTTCTCAGCAGACAGTTCAGAAATCAGATTAAACGAGAGTAAGAAGGTTCTTAAACCCCATTTCATCTTGTTGAATGATGCTGTTGCTAAAGCTCTTCAAGGGAGGGCGAGATCATTTTATCCCTATAGTCAAGATTGTTTTGACTATATGACGGCCATCTGTAAGGGTATTCAGGTCAAACTGGGCTTCAACGTTGTTCCTAAACCTGTGCGCGATGATTGATCCCAAGAATAAGGAGAGTGTGATCTTTGCTTCTCAACTTAGCCGATTACTGGAGCACTTAGGGGTCCCCATGGGGGATTTCGAGCCGATTATCTCCTGCTGAGTGTTCAACGTCTTCACACTCGCCAACACTCTCGTTCCAATGAAGAATTCCAAGGAGTGCGCATCGAGCCAATAGACGAGTGGAAGATCCGTCACTCGTTAGAAACAATCGGTGACTTCTATTCTTTCGACGGGAGCCAAAAGATCAAGAATAGTGAATAAATTAGAGGCTAGTTCTACTAGCTAGAAAAGTTCTGTTGGGTAAAATTATTTTGACTAAGTGTTGAAATAATTTATCCCCTGATATTTTGATGATGAAATAATGTATGAGTTTTGATACAGGTGTATTAAGACAAACATGTCTTTAGACTTGGATCTAATGAGGGCCATTAGACCGATTTTGATCTCTATTCGCATAAAATTAGACGCAGCTCTAATAGAATTAGACGCTCAGTCTAACTCAACGGAGTTAGACGGGGTAGTCTAATAGACGCATGAATTAGACGTGAGTCTAATAGAATTAGACGTACAGTCTAACTCATCGGAGTTAGACGTGTAAGTCTAATACACGTGTAAAGAATTAGACGGGTAGACTAATGAATACACGGAATTTGACGTGAGTCTAATAGAATTAGACGTACAGTCTAACTCATCGGAGTTAGACGTGTAAGTCTAATAGACGTGTAAAGAATTAGACGGGTAGTCTAATGAATACACGGAATAAGACGTGAGTCTAATAGAATTAGACGTACAGTCTAACTCATCGGAGTTAGACGTGTAAGTATAATAGACATGTAAAGAATTAGACGGGTAGTCTAATGAATACATGGAATTAGACGTGAGTCTAATAGAATTAGACGTATAGTCTAACTCATCGGACTTAGTCGTGTAAGTCTAATAGACGTGTAAAGAATTAGACGGGTAGTGTAATGAATACACGGAATTAGACGTGAGTCTAATAGAATTAGACGTACAGTCTAACTCATCGGAGTTAGACGTGTAAGTATAATAGACATGTAAAGAATTAGACGGGTAGTCTAATGAATACACGGAATTAGACGTGAGTCTAATAAAATTAGACGTACAGTCTAACACATCGGAGTTAGTCGTGTAAGTCTAATAGACATAAAGAATTAGACGGATGGTCTAATGAATACACGGAATTAGACGGATTGTCTAATTAATTGAAAGTTAGACGTGGGTCTAACTCCTTCAGACAAATCTGAGGTAGAACCGGAATTAGACGTGGTAGTCTAACTCAGTGGAGTTAGACGTACCAGTCTAATGGTTACGTAACTATTAGACGGGTTGTCTAGTTAATTGAAAGTTAGACGTGGGTCTAACTCTTTCAGATTAGTTTGAGGTAGAACCGGAATTAGACGTGGTAGTCTAACTTAGTGGAGTTAGACGTACCCGTCTAATGTTTATTGAAATTAGACGCGAGTCTAATTATATTAGACCAGGCGGTCTAATAGACGCTTTTCATTAGAAGGAGTTGAATTATTTCATTAGACTGATTTCTCCAAATCCGTCTAACTGAAATACGTCTAATGCTCTGTTCAAGTAGTACGCTTGAATTTAGCATTTCTCCTACCCACGTGCTATAGCTGTACCCTACTCCTTCTCCACTTTCCTGTGAAGATTAGTACAACAGCTATATGCATCCAATCAAGGAATGCCATGTAAGAGAATTTTCCTCACATTACCCGTTTTGTAGGTACATCCCTGATGGAATATTTGGCGCACTACTAGTTCGGTACGGCCACGATCCTTGTGCTCAGAACATGCTGTGTACAATGGAGGCTTTCCAATAGAAGAGCGCCACGTATCATTCTTGAAAATTCGACCGTTAGCTCCTGATCATTATTTAACCAATCCTTAGAGAAACGGACGAAGTACCTTACGAGCAACCTAGCTAATTTCCGAACGACCAAGCATTCTGATTTTGCAGAGAGAGATTACTCAATCATCTTTCTTACTAAACCCATTCTTGAAGCTTCTTTCTGATTGTACTGTGTGTAAATCGAGAGAGAGAGCTAGATACAAAACACCATTAGCTGAGTGATATTCTTCATTTTCTTATAATTGAACAGAAAGTGTTATGTTCAATATTGAGCTATGTGTGTGTGTAAACTATATTTGATTCTCATTATATAGTTAATCCTTCCGGTGGTTGGAAGAAGGGGCGACGTAGGAGATTTTTCCGAACATCCATAAACAAACTGTTGTGTTCTTCATTTTCTGTCATCTTTTCATATTTTGTCTTGTGCTTCAAACCCAAGTAAACAATTCTGCCTTGAATCTGTTTCAAGTGTTTACACAGGTTTGCATAGAATAGAAAGCGAATTAAATCCCTAACAAGATTTCTTTCAAACCGTTTTTTATAAGCCTTCATCCTTAGCCAGACCCCCGTCTCTAACGATAAAGTCGATCCTATCAATTAGTATTAGAGCCTTGTTTCTATTCTCAAGCAACAAGTTCCCAAAGCATGTCTTGCATCAATGAAATTCCTCTTTTGTCATCACCGATAATGTTATTAACTATGATATGATATGTGGAGTGTCATCACCGATGGCCCAATAAATATCTCAAAGCCAAGAAGTGAGTGGACCAATGAAGATAAGGTGACAAACAACCTGGATAATGTTGCTAAAAACATCCTGTTTATATCTCTCAACACAAATATGTTCTGTGAGATTAAGTCCTGCTCCACTGCAAAAGAAATATGGGATAAGCTCAGCCAGATCCATGGAGTGAGTCCTCAAGCAAAGAACAACCAGAACGCATTCATGTGTAGTCAGAACAAATCCAGATGGGCTGACAGTGATACTAAGGAGTCTCCCACCGAAAAAGAGAATGAAGCTGTAACATGCCTGATGGCTGATGACCAATCTAAGGTAAATGATATCTCTGCACCAGAATTTACAAACGAGGAGCTAACTAATGCACTCAATGAAATGGCTATTGAGTACAAAAAGTTAGCTGACTATTTTTATGAAATGGAAGTTAAATATGAATCAACTGTTCCCTTTTCAAAGCAAGAATCCGAATCAAATGTTTTTGATAAAAACTTAACGGGGATTTCATCTGAGAATGAGATGCTCAAGGAACAGATTCAAAATCTTTCATCTGAAAACAAGAGACTGAACTACATAGTCAGTGCATTGACAAGGTCTGGTGATGCTGTCAAATATCAGATCAGCATGTTGAAACCTGCTGGATCTAGATCCGGATTGGGATTTGATAGCAATGATCCTAACTTGTCTTGCAAAAAGTCAAAGCCAAATGACAAACTTAAGCCAATAAGTTTTGTCAAAGGAAGTATGACTGTCATTGAATCTGACCCTATTCATGAAGAAGTGACTTTTAAAAATGAAATAATTTATGTGCCACCAACTGTTAGCTGGCTTAAGAATAAGCTTGAAAAGGCTAATAAGTCTGGTAATTTAAAACCTGACTCAATGTCAAGGAGTTTTAAAAGAAAATCATCTTCAAAAACTAAAGGATCAGTGGCTAGCAGGAAGTCATCTGCTAAGTCAAAAACCTATGCATTAATCACAACAAAAAATGAGAAATCTATCAGAATAACCCAAATATGGATTCCTAAGGGACAGATTGACCGATGACCCAATTGAATGTGGGTACCAAAAGATTGTAAATATTTATTTATGTAGGTACAAATAAATGAAGGACTGGAGGAATCTTTATGGTATCTTGATAACGGTTGTTCTAGGCATATGACTGGAAACAAACGGCTTCTCACTAATATATCAGACTGCTCTTGACCTAAGATCACATTTGGTGACAACAAGAAGGGCAAGACCATGGGTAAGGGTAAGATTATCCATGGTAACCTAACCATTAATGATGTGCTGTTAGTTGACAACTTGTGTTATAACTTAATCAGTATCAGTCAACTATGTGATAACGGTTTGTTAGTAGATTTTCAAACTCCTGCATGTTTAGTTAAAGATCAAGAGGGAAACATCTTATTAACTGGAAGTAGAGTAGGAAACTCATATAAAATGAATTGACAAAAAGAGACATCTGACCTTATGTGCATGATTGCCAAGAATGATCAGAAATGGTTATGGCATAAACGTTTGAACCACTTGAATTTTAAAACCATCAACAACATTTGTTCAAACAATTTAGTTATTGGTTTACCTAACCTTCAGTTTTCAAAGGACAAGATTTGCACTGCTTGCCAATTAGGCAAACAGGGAAGATCATCGTTCAAAAGCAAAGGAAAATCACAATCCAGCCGTATCCTAGAACTTTTACATATGGATCTTTTTGGTCCAATTCCTGTAAAAAGTGTAGGAGGAATGAGATTTGCCTTAATTGTTATTGATAATTTTTCACGTTTTACGTGGGTTGCATTTTTGCCATCAAAAGATGAAACTTCTGAAAATTTGATCAGAATATTTAGAGGCATTTAGAATTAGAAATCTCTAAATATCTCATGTATTAGAAGTGATCAAAGAACTGAATTTACAAACAGATACCTATCATCTTATCTTGAGGAGAATGGAATTAGGCACGAGTTGTCTAGTGCCAGAACTTCACAGCAAAACGGCATTGCTAAGAGAAGAGTGAGAACTCTAAAAGAAGCAGCGATCTATGCTCGCTGAATCAGATGTTCCTCAAAGGTTCTGGGGGAAGCCATTAGTACTGCTTGTTATACTCAAAACCGGTCAATTATTAACAAACGTTTTGATAAAACTCCCTATGAGTTGTATTATGGGAGAATTCCCACAGTTTCTTCTTTTAAGATATTTGGATGTAAATGTTTTATCCATAACAATGGAAAGGTTTATTTAACTGCTTTTGATGCTAAAGCAGATGAGAGATTTATGTTGGGATACTCATCAGTAAGCAAGGATTACAGAGTATACAACAAAAGAACTCAGACTGTTGAAGTATCCCTTCATGTAATTTTTGATGAGCCTGTTGAGAGCAAATCCAAAGAACCCATTGATCTTGCTGACAGACTGCAAGCGGATAGTCTTGAGTCTATAAGTGAAGAAGAAGAAACTTTGGACAAACGAATGGCTCTATCTGATCCTGTGGCTGATCCGGTTGAAGTTCAACCAGACGTACAAACTCCTGTTCAACAAGAAGTTGAAAGTTTGGATGTCGCGGTGTCACCGGTTCAGATGACCAATTCTCTTGGTTACAACTTCAGATGGAACATAAATCATCCACCAAAACTGATAATTGGTAACCCTTTTTCTCCTCGAAGGACAAGACGTCATGGATGAAATGGCCAATTCTGCATTTTTATTTTTCAAATTGAACCAAAGAAAATTGGTGAAGCTATTGTTGATCCAGATTGGATCAATGCTTTGCAAGAGGAGTTAAACCAATTTGATAAAAATAAAGTGTGGTATCTTACTCCTAGACCAACTGACAAGTCAGTTATAGGAACAAGATGGGTCTTTAGAAACAAGCTTAGTGAAGATGGCTTAGTCATTAGAAACAAAGCTCGTTTAGTTGCTTAAGGATACAGACAAGAGGAAGGTATTGATTTTGATGAGTCTTTTGCTGAAAATCTTCCTAGCATATGCATCATTTAAGAATTTCAAAGTTTTTCAAATGGATGTAAAAAGTGCATTTTTAAATGGAAAATTAAGTGAGGAAGTATATGTTGAGCAGCCCCCTGGTTTCGTAGATCATGTTTTACCTGACCATGTTTACAGACTTAACAAAGCATTGTATGGT